>NC_059534.1:3373333-3676363 GCF_905147795.1 Pieris rapae | reverse complement strand
TCTGCAGAAGTAACGGGAACTTTAAACCTGTTTTCAGTGTTAGTGGTTAGGAATACACGTAATCAATGGCTAAACAAAGATGAGTTTGTACCGCTTCTGATAAGAATTCAAGTACCCGAATCTAAATTAAAATTTAATACACAACCAGATAATATCCATGAAATATATATGCAGTTCGAGTTGTTGCGTTTCTTCAAGAGAGTCAGTACGGAATAAGTTTAAGGTATTAAATATTATGACACAATCTGATCAATATAATCTTGAAGCCTTGTTGTTTGTACAAAAATATGATACGATACGATTTAAAACAAATGGTGACTTTCACCAGTAAAATACTCGAAACAGACTTAATTTAAGCTTATGACCAACCAGGGTCCAAAAGATAAAACAATCCTTATAAGGAAATTTTATTCGTTTTTACAATAAACTCACAAGCGAAATTAGAGAAGTATCAGTGTAAAAACTCAATGCTCTCGTTCAACGTAAATAAATAATGCTTTTCATAAATTTGACGAATATTTAAATGATCTACATCCTTGGGATTGTTTAGTTATAGTTCAAATTCAGTATGACTCAAATACATAGCGATTAACAAGAGTGACGGAGAGTTTCTTCCTAGTTCTTCTTGGACGCTCTTCGGCCTTGACATGCAAACTGGTAATAAATGTAAATTTAGAATCAACATATTTTCTGTTGTCGTTAATAATTGTACTTGTTTACTTATATGAATAAAGTTATTTTGAGTTTATTACTCCATTGATCTTACATATACAATTGTCAACCTCTATAAATCATACATTTTCTATTGGATTTTTGATTTACATGAATGTATTACGTTACTAAGATTTATCTGCAGGATGTAGATTGAGATTTAATTGTCTATTATACTGTCACATTACACGTACAATACCAGCATAATGTAAATGTGATCGTTCAGATAAGTTAATTCAAAGCGTTTAGCATGACGCTATAATTTATAAATCTCTGAGACTAAAAATAGAAAATAATTCTAGACATCACCAACCGCTGCAAAAACTTTTATACTTAATTCGATGCGTAGTATAATTATTATATTAGAAAGGTTGATTAAAACCAGCGCAGCGTACATGCGTACGTATCGTCAGTCCCCATAATCATATTAAAATAATAGTCTATGGTCATGTCCTGTGGTGTAGTGGTTCGATGTAGGAATAAACATGTTGTTTACTCCTTATTAATTAGTATATATTGTTAAGTAAATTATGATATATGAAAATTTTATTATATGTAGGAAATTTGCAACGTATAATTAAAATGTTTAGTTTTGTTTTATTTAAACTGTTGTCTAGCCTTTTAAAGCTAATAAACACTTACACAAAGTCTAATATAAAATACTTATAAATTTTATTATTTGTTTTTACGATTTTAAGTTTTTGCCACTGTAGCAGATAAAACTTATAGTTCAAATTAAAAACTTAGAAAATAAAGGTGCAAGATTGTCGCATGTGGTGCTAGGACTGACACAGTCGTCAAAACATCACTCAAAAGAAAACTTATGCCTACAACAAAGGTAGGTTAATTTTGTCAGCTATAGTATACAGTATATAAATAAAGATGCAGATTAATGGTATTAATCAAAGGACTAACACGCGTAACTTCGTCTTTCCTGGACTGCAAACACCATTAGCGAAGATTTAAAATGACATACCAAACTGTGCATAAAGTGTTCGCCAATCACAGTTGAAACTGGTGCAAACTGGGTTCCATTCACAAAGTCGATAGGGCTACCATTGTCTTTTAAATTAAATGATTCGAATATAATCCGAAAGACCATTTTTAAGTGATTTCTACCTACTTCGATATGTTACGCGTTTCCCTGTAATATCGTCGATAGGTAGATGTTTTTATAGACGTTCTTATTATTTTATTAATATGATGTATTTTTTATAAGTTCTTAAACAACGTGTATACATAAAATTTTACAGGGGAATATGAAGTCACAAATTTTACACACATACACATCAATTCTATAATATTAGTACATATGCTAGAAACGGAAACAACTAAACATAACAAAGTTAAAAAAATATTAACAAAAAATTAATAAAAACTGAAATTAAATAAAAACTTTAACTAATTAAGAGCATGATAAACAAAGTTACGGTAAGATGGAAGATTGATTGACGTTGTCAGTGTCTAGTTTTACTTTGTTTCTGTCTTACTGTTCACATACTATACATACAACCAGGAATAACGGAAACAGTTATTAATTGGCAACCCTATTGGGCCGTAGACAGCAGCGGTCGGTGGTCCATTCCGCAACTTGCTACCTATTTGCATAATCGTGGAAATTGCAAATATTAGATAAATGAGTGCGCTGTATAGGGCTACCATGATCATCTTCCTTTGCTTTGAATTTAATAAAATCTAGTCTGCAATTAAAATACTTTTCAGTACCCAATGGCGCTATGGTCAAAACTTTTAGTTGAGGCAAAATTTTCAAGGACCTTCAAAATAATCCTTAAAGCAACTTGCCTTCTTCATGTTCAATGGTTTAGTGTGCTCCGTACTCGTGTTTGACGTCAAAATCATAAAAAAATGTCTAATGGATACGTAGTGTCATCCAAATGATAAATTACAATACAAATTAACGTAATAGGGTGTCCGAAAAAAATATTATTTTACAAGTACTTTCCATAAATAAAACACTAGCTATTAATGTCCGTTACATAGATAGCATGTAATTATTATCATAAGCAGTCAATTAAAATAATAATTGTTAATTAAATTAAAAGGACTTATTGGAATTTAGAGCTGTTCACGTCCAATGTTCCGCAGGTGCCCACTAAAGTATTTGTGAACCCATTCGACTTCAAGAAAAGAGCGTATCAATTTTTAGAAGTCCGGGAACACATACGCAAGCCCTCTGGCATTGAGTGTCCATGGGCGGCGCTTTTACTTAACATCAGGTGAGCCTACTTCTTATATCTACCCGTCTAGTAGTCCGTAGTTGTTGTTTTAAAAAATATATAAAAAAAGTATTAAAAACTTTATCATTGAAACAATTGTGATCTAAAAAACGCCCTAGCAAAAGGCAAAAATTTTAACTATGCTTTTAAAGTTAATTGCGTAGCTTCTACTAATTTTGTTTCGCCAAAGTCACTGCCAATGTTTAGTTTAATTCGAACACGTAATTACTTTGGCTTTAAATACTCCCTCGTGGGGCACCACGTTTCTAACATCTGCTGTTTTATGTTGCAAATGACATGGCATTTACGTAGATTAACATTCCATTTGGTTCTTCTGCTTCAATGGTTTAGTAGCATTCTAGTAGAAAATACTATAGGTGTGGATAAATGTTTAAGTACTTAAACTTTCAATAGCTGCTATTGAAATTGCAGGGGGGGGTTTGTATGACATGCCTCCTAACCATGCAGGTTAAGCTGATTATTCCGGTCATCGCCATGTCGTATATGCCATAATTGAATAAGAGTTAGAATAGAGAGTGCACTTTTATCTCTAAGAACACTGAGCTGAACCGAACGTGGTAAGTCATCAGATAAGTCTTTGTAGTCTATTGCTTGGAGAACATTATTTGTATTGCTAAATGCTGGCCGTTAATATTGTTATATTAAAACTTTTCTTTTTTTCAACATTTTAATTATTTTGATTTTGGAATGAATATTATATATTTATATACAACCTTTACACTATTTCACATATTTTTTTCGTGGTTATTATCGAATTGCAATATGGAATGGGGTGTTAAAGATAAAAGGATTGCAGTGATCGCCTTGCACAAAGTATGGTAAGGTATGGAGCCGTCGGTCATATTCCAGACACTTCAAAAGCTTGGTATCAGTCGTATATTCGTATATCAATAGATGAAATAGCACAAAAGATCGGGGTGGCCGCATCCTGTTAGAACTACAAAGTCTGTCGCTGACACTGTACAACCAGAATTTGCTACAACCCCATCAAGAAGCAAAAAATCTAATCAAATCGCTAAAACTATATAAAACGAAGCCTGAGCCGAGCTCGGTGCTTATCGTCAATATACAGGACATAACCCTTTAGACTTAAATTTTAGAGTACATGGCCTGCTCTATACGACACGGCGACATAGAGTCTCTTAATCTTTGGAGCAAGCAGTGGTGAAATTTCCCTTGCAAACAGTCAAATCCAAAATTTCGTGGCCGAACAGAATAAAGGCCTGTATAAAAGGCAAAGGCCATTTCTTTTTGCTGAGTATAAATGTGTTGGTATAAATTTTAATAATATTACATTACTTCATTAAAAATGGGTTTCATTTGTAACATAACTTATGGCTGGACTAGGTATAGTTGGTATATATACAATAACGTCAATATTGTCTTCCATAACACAAACACGCGACATGATCTGTTAATGTTAATGTTTAGACTTATACACTGTGTAATTATGTGTAATTTATTTCACAATACAACATGGAAACGAACTTGAAGCAAAGCATTTATACTTATTTATGGTAAATTACATAATATATAAACATAACATTCAGAACGAAAATAAACTCAACACTAAGATTAGTTTCAAATCGATTAATTTGAATCCACTCCCCTTAAATTCTCTCTTCCCGAGGAATTATTATATTATGTAACGATCGTCATCTCTCCTAAATGTAAAACGGATATTGGTGAAATTGTTACAGTTTTTGCGTACACAGATTGTTAACACTACATGATTTAATAATATGTAATGTGATAGCGAACAAAAAAAGACTCGCTGGCTGGTCCATCTAGGACCGCATGTTGCAGTCGAGACCGCCTGCACGGCGATCTGCAGTTTCCATACAAAATTCTTATCAGTAATACACGGACCGCTCAAACAGTTCCGAAGATGTCATATTTATTAATTCGAAAGTCCTGTCAAAAGAACATTATAAATTTTGGCGGTTTTGTAAGTGCAATAGACTCTATGTTAATGTTTAATTATACCGGCTTAAGATAGTTATCTATTTTTAGAAAGATTTCAGTTTCATGACGGTTGTGAAACAAAAATATTTTTATAAACAAATATTTTAAATATTAGCTACAATTTCGAATAGTAGAAGTTGAAAATTGGCAGTCGCTATATACGTACGTTTTTTACATATGATGCAATTTTAGTAGTGGCTTCTACTGACATACGTAAACTGGAGGCTTGGCGACAAACAGACGCCACAAATTGGATTGACCATCTGCCAAATTCTGAAAACTGTCTGATTATAATTGATGATTTCATTTTCCATTATTTGACATTCCTATGGGAATTGTATTGCGCCTCAATTGTCAATTGGACACGTACAGTTATTTTATATAATTCTTTAATTTTTTTTGCAAACAATCACTCTTTCCATATGGTGGAATAGTAGACAAATGTGTCCAAAATGGCCGGTGTGCTCCGACAGCTATATGTGCTTTGCAAGCCACGGCAGAGTTAACGTTAGTACAGAAATGTTTTTGGATAATTTTATTGCAATGATATGTAATCGAACAAGCTGACTACCAAACAAAATATATATTATATATTGTTAGTGACATCACCTGTCACAAACAATTTACTATACCACGCACTTCCCACATTAAACTGTTCTTTTTGTATGGCGTCTTCAATATTCGAACTTTGATTTTTGAAGCCGCGTTTCAGAACAATGTTCTATGCTATGATCGAATTATTAATCTCATACCATATATATTATTTTAAATACATGTGGAATTATAATATAGTGCTATTAATAATATATATAATTGGTTCTAGGAAATGCAATCTTAGTAATAGGAAGATTTTATAGAAACGATATCAATATCAAATCAATGCTTCCATGAAAGAACAGTACGTGTGTTATAAAGAACGTGTTGTTGGCGTATCATTAGGAAAAATTGCACCTCATTGACTCAAGATGATAAGTTAAATAGCTCAAATATACACAAGATTTTAACTTACGAACCATATGGGTTCGATTTTCGGCGAAATAACAATTAACAATGTAGGAAAAATTCACCCTTCAGTCCTTAACCATCAGATAACTCTAATACAAGCTTTCTACTTATGGTAAAAGAAAAAGAGTCAAGCTGCTGTTAATTTGCATCAATTTCTTTCACTCTTCATGTTCCTCATCTGCACTACATTCTCATTTCAGCTTGTGCAATATTCCTTGAATCTATGAGTAGGTTGTTTGCAAAATTAGTAACAAATCAAAGTAGCTAATTAGTCAATGTTGCATGTGATCAGCATGTGAATCTACTGGCATCGGTACTTGGGAACATTCACACGTCATGAGGTATGGTGAACGCCAATCATAACACAACATACATTATACTAAGAGGAATTTCATTGGTACTTTGCCAATGTTATTTCCACAAATTCACTATGCGCTGATTAATCATTTGTGTCGATATTACAGGTATTTCCGTCCTTGCATTAAATATAAAGTAATTTAACCGTCGTATATAATATGTCGTAAGAAATCCGGTATAGGTGTCCCAAAAATAAACTTGTCAGGCATAACTGATGAACTCCTCTTTACGGCTGGATCGGTACAAACAAATCGGCCCGGCCGATGGCGCGACATTACAGCAGATAAACAGCTGCTATATGTTTGAAATTATTCAGGGCATGTGTTAAACTCAAACTCCTAAACGGCTGGACAGATTTTGATGAATTTGTGTGTGTGTGTGTGTAGACTTACATTATTAGATATTTCATGTGTTTGTAAGACGTGTGAGCAGCACGTTTATCGTATCCGCTAGGTCTATGTAAAACAAAAATAACCAAATAGGTTTTATTTATAATTTTAATTTGGCATTGACGACATTTTTTTCATAAATTATAAAAATTTTAGTTAATTTATAAAACAAAAAAGCACATGAACAAATAAAGTATTAAATCAAAATGTAAAGAATTTTTATTGATACAGATGGAAATATAATTTAATTTTCAATATATTAGTCACCGTGTTTTTGTTATTCTTTTCAGAAATACCTGAGACGATAATAACATGAGACCCATATAGAACTTAAATTACATATATACTCTATTGCCTACAGCTACAGGCAATAATATTATTGCTTTTTTTGTAAGAAATCTAAGGACTTAGAGAAGTAGCCAACCAGCGAACCGTAAAACTCTTCGAAAGCCAGTTTTGTGAGACGGACATTTTTTATAACATACATAGACAAATTTATAGGTCCCGCATGCCCCATTTGGCAAACATGCAACCGCTGAAAAAACTTCTCTAACGGCTAGAACCATCAAGCCTTAACAACATCTGTAATTTCTTAAATATTTATTAACTTCATACAAGTTAATAAAACTGAAAGAAGCGTTAACGAACGGTAATAAATGTACAGTTAACTTTATGTGAAAAATACATCAATATAAAAACATATATTTTAAGCATGAGCTTACTACTAATCAAAGCGTTCAAGTGAGTATATAATTAGTAAAGTGTTTATCACATATACCAGTGCTACTAAAAACATATTATGTACATGCCGAGTGACTATAACTTGACTTTAATAGGGAGTTTCGTTTAAAGCCTATTGCAGAGGCTTTAATAGCTCGATAAACTACTTTTCACCGTTTTTTATACCATTAACAACAAATTCTAAATATTTAAATTATTTTTATGAACGTTTTAGTTTTGTTAAAACGCAAGTGATTCAAAGGTTGGTTAGTTCGTCGTTTCAGCCTGACGACGAGGACGTCAACGTGAGAGCTCTTATGTCCAGCCACTGGTAATTGCGGACATAAACCTTTCCCCTCCCCCGTCAAATGTCCTGGTGTAGGTGGAGAGAAGGCGTTGGATGCAAAGCGCGAGAACTGGTTGTAATTATAATTAGGAAATTTCGTACGTAAAGATAAAATAATGTTTAAGAACGCCCATAAAAGAAGCCGTAAATGAATAGATATAGGACAGATAAAACAGTGGAGTTTTCGGAGCCCATTTTTCAAGGTAAAAGATGTGACGATTAAAAAAATTTACTTAAACATACTTTAACTCTTTTACTATAACTGCATTTCGATCGTTGAACGTTGATTATTATTTGACATTTAGGACGGGTCCTTGAGGAACTGTCGAAACTGGTTGCGAAGTCGCTTTCGCGTTGCGGATTGTTTTTATGACCAACAAGTATCGCGTTCACGAGGGACAAACCGGATAGTATCTAGTTATTGGGCGATCTTGGAGACTGACGCGTGACTCCTTCCTGAACCCCTCGTGTTAAAAGTGCAAGATATGTTGGCAGATATACTTATTTCTCTTTGATTCAGTTATTGTATCATGTCATTGCGCAACTGAGAGCTATCGAAGTCACTTTGTGCCGCACACCAATATGTGGAAGCTACCCATCGATATATTTACCGTGACTGTGACGTGCGTAACTCCTAAAAACCAGCAACGCATTCGCGAGCCTTTTTGCTGCGTGAATATGGCGCATGAGCAGCAATTTCTCGTCCGAAGTGTTACAATGTAATTCTAGGAATTTTATTTTTTCAATAATAATGTGAGCACGTGGCATATACGTACTTTATATTTTAAGGATACATAGGATACTAGTTAAAGGTGAAAAATATCGAGTTGAAAAGGGAGGAAGTATATTATATTATTAACCAAATAAAAAAAAAACCGATGACGGAGGTTATCACTTGGACGAACGTTGTGTATCTAAAGTATAAATATTTCTATGTATAAATGTGAGATTCGAATTTCGAATTGAGAAGATTGTGAAAATTTAATTTAAGAAATGAAGAATATAACGAATACACTAGACGTAACAGCGCATTACTTGTTACTGTTACTGGACTAATTCAATGAAATCCAAATTTTAAATCGAAACAAATATATGTCTTAATACAAAATGATGTACGGATATTATGGGAATCATAAGCTACCCCCAAATATAGAGCTAAAATCATGACAATTAAACTATTATGCTTTATACATTTTCCTTGTTTATGGGTGTACATATACTCTTATACTACTGACACTGAGGTCGTAGGTTCGATCCCCGGCTGTTTACCATTGCACTTTCTGTCTATGTGCGCGTTTAACATTTCCTTCGGACGGTGTAGGAAAACGTCGTGAGGTAACCGGCTTGCATTAGACCCAACAATTCGACGTCGTGTGTCAAGGCACCGGAGGCTGATCACCTACTTGTCTATTAGATTTACAAACGATCTTGAAGCAGATTCAGAAACCTGATACCCAGAACTAAAAAGTTGCTCCCTTCTACATATTACTAACCAATTTTGAAAACATGGTTTTTAGGTTACCCACAGAAGTCTTTAGTTTTGGTTTAGAAATTATTTCCATGTTCGCGTTAGTAAAAATGTATCATTAAATTATTGCAGTACATTTGCACACCGATAAATACTATGATCTTCCTCTTTGGCCATCCATTAAGAGGAAAGCAAAAATTTTCCACTATAGAACCGGTCTCTCCCGCCGACCGGTCTGCTGGTGTTTCCATCAGGGTTGTCACTCATGAAAATAACCACTAATATCTAATGACAATGTTTAAAAGCCTACTAGACTAATCGATAAAGATGTTTTGGGAAAGATTAAATATTCAAGCTAGCTAGCTAGCTAGCATAGCTAGCTAGCTATGTAAGAGCCTGTACTAGATATGAAAGATATCACGGCGCAACCGCAAAAATAAAACCACGAAGGAAATCTACAAATCCGTTCTAAGGTACATAAGTATATATATTGGTGTTAAGTAATACATTTAATGTAATAGGAGCCAAACGGGCAGTATAATTCTAAACATTTAAGAATTAGTCTCTCTCTCTTTGGATCTTGTAATAAAATAAAGAAACAATTTTTAAAAGGCCTTCTGGCTATGTCAGTGTCCATGGGCGGCGGTATAACTTAATATCAGATGAGCCTCCTATTACATAAAAAAAGATACGCAGTCTACCTACATGACGTCAAAATACATTTTAACTTCAAGCTGTTTACTGTGATTAATTGCATTTTTCAAATAGACCACCAAATAAAATACATATGTAATGATTAGATTTTTATTAAAAATTCCGTGTTGACAACCGTAAATGCACCACGTGGAGTAAATGTAAACACTAAACAGGTCGCCAACCAAGCTCACACTGTGTATTTCATTTAATTCGCAGTTTACGTAAAGTAATTAAGCGAAAAGTAGGTTTTTCACCACTGAGGCGCGCTGTCCTAGAATATTATGTAAAATTCCATCATTTGAAACTAAAACTCATTTAGTATTATATAATGGCAAAGTTTTTGCCAAAGGATTAAAAAAAATAAGTTTGAATAAAACATAATCTATGTAGTAAACACAGACATTATTTTCTTTTATAGTTGAGGAGGCAAACGGTCAAGATGTTATCATCTCATCTGATGTTACTTAGAACCGCCACCCTAGGAAACCAGTGCCGGCCTTTTCATAATTGCTACGCTCAAAGTCTAAAGATATTCTTAGATACTCTTGTGATTTCTTCCAGATCAGTACCTGTGTTTTTTCGTAACTTTTAGGGTCTAAAGCATGCTGGATTTACTCACAAAGTTTTCCTTTACGAAGCCACTAGGCGAACGCTGCACTTCATATGATAAAATTTTACCAATATGAAATAATGAAACAAATTATTTATAATTTATTTTTTATACCTATATAGAAGACATCGCTGGTTGTGCTGTTATATAAAATTTCATTCAAATATATACAATGACTGCACATATAGATAAGAATTCCTTTTGCGCTCCATACCCAGAAGAATTCTGAAAGGCAATTGTTTTAGAATCTCCCTGATATTTGTTTAGTAAAACCATGCTGTGATGTTCTTATTTAATATTAATTTATGATTGTAATAAAATTGTCCTATTAGAAGTATCACATATACATAAAAACACGTGTAGGTATTAATAAATTAAATGACGTGTTTATTAATCGCTTCCAATAGCTATAGCGATGTGAACGTTTTTCAATTCTACAGCATTATAGTTTTAATAAAATTCAATATAATAATGAACGCAGAAACACACGAGTAACATACCAAAGCTGATAACTAAAGATTTTTAATTATTATTAGCGCGCAGTTAACAAATATAAAAAATGTTTTTAGTTGTAATTACTTCAAGATCATAATATGCCAAATCGGTCCAGCCAGTCTGCTAAAACTCGAACTTTTAGCGAGAGAAACGAATAGCATTAATATATGTATATCTAGAGAGAATATATATATATATGTATATACGTAGAAGAAATTATTATCTTCATTATGGCAGTGAGCTTCCAACCAATAACAGTTGTCGATTAACAGTGTTAATGCGTCGAAATGATATATATGTCAAGACAAAGTAAAATATATTTTCCTTATTAATAATGATTATTTCCATTACTACGCTATGCTTTTTACGATCTATTCATTAATATTCAGATTGCGTTACTTATTCGTCGTAAAAACCACTTACCGATTTTAAAATCCGGATTGAACCGGTCGACTCTTTGGAGGAACTGAGCGTAGGGCCTTATGGAAACATTTAAGCTATATTTTCATTTTAGATTCTAAATACACATTAAATTAATATTTTGATGTTAACAATTTCTTTAAGTGGGGTTGCGCGTGTATTCAATTTCGATTTCCGGTGGAATAATTTAAAATTGATAGAATTACGAGACAGTTACTCACTTTAATTATAAGTCATAAATATATATTTTTTTAAGAAATTTCACGAGTTGCTCATTTACACCGTTAATCAGGGTACTCAGTCAATTTTCACCCTTATGACATTGAGTTATTATGTAATTTTGGTCTTCAGTTGCTTGTTTCATTAAACCGTGGGTTTTGTCTGTAAAACGGTTATTCCTGTCCACGTATCCGATGGCTGGTACAGTCGCGTATTATTTTCACTGTCAGATTTATTATGTCAGATACTTCTTCTAGGTGGTACTATAATAATCAGTGAACATATTATATATAATAATTTATTTCTAGAATTTCAAAAACCGAACGCTTAAAAAATGTAAGATTTTTTTGTGTAAAAAACGAATGTAACAATATTAAAAAAAAAACACTAAATAACTACTGAATTTTCTAAAGGGACTCCTTTGAATATTATATTGTAAGGTTAGTTTTTGTTTTTTCTTACATAAATTTATGTAAACAGTATTGTTATATATTATTAGCTGTCCCCGTGAACTTTGATTCTCCTTAAGCCTAGTCTGCATTCAACTTTCCGTCACCTTTTCGCCCCTGATCGCTTAGGGGTTTGAAAGATAAGTAGTAGATTCTCAGATATCCAGATTAGCATAATAAATTTCATAAAAATCGGTCGAACCGTTTCGGAGGAGTATGGGCACGAACATTGTGACACGAGAATTTTGTGTATATAGAGATATACTGTCATTAAACGATCAAGTTTTAGTCGTGTCCTGTTAATGGAAATGCATATATTAAAAGATTAATTTGAAAATTACATGTCTAAGGCGCTGTATATTCATTACATTTTTAACGGTTCTATGATAAGACATTTTACGTAAATAATTGAAATTATTTCTTGTTAGGTTTAATTATTCTTCTTTAACCATGGTTTTTAATTAGCGTTAAAAAAATGCGTGCGTGACTGTACTCGTGGAAATTGAATTTAACCTTCAGACGCTTGGCCAGGAGCGCGGAAGTCTGGATCGGTTAGTGGGTCATCTGCAACGTCATGGCAGATGAACTAGAACTGGTTTTAAAATGCATCGATATTTTTAAATTTTATTTTATAAGTAACTTGTTTTTTCAAACCACTGTATTTTTTATAAAGCAATTAATATCCGTTAAATATAAAAGGAATTTACTTTAAGCCTTTAAGAAACTATTCATACTGGCAATTTGTTCGAAATTCAGTTGTTTTATGAATGTCCATACATAAAAAGAAGAGAGCAATAGAGCAAAGAAATAAAACTAAAAATTATGAATACCAAAGAAAAGCCCTAAAAATTTTTGTATATAAAAACCAATTGATTAAGAAAACTACGAAGAATAAATCTCCTGTGTATCAAAACGACGGCTGTAGCACACAAGTGTTGGTCTTGGCCTCCGATTTCTGTATGTGATTCGTGATTTTTTTTTCTAATCGGCTTGTAGATGATCAGCCCCCTGCTAAACACACGCCGTCTATTTTTTCCACCAAAAGCTCCCCGGTTCACCACGGTCCATCGCCGGGGTTCGAACTCACAAGTGGCATCGTGCGGCCAAAACTGCACTCGCTTTTCTATAGACATTTGTAAAAGCATATGTGTTCCTTAAGTTTCTGGCTAAGGACAGTTGAATGTGTATTTTAGTTAATTTTATGTCTGTATTTTTGTCATAATAAATTGTTAAAATATGTTTGGAATTCAACTTCATAGATTATTTAGTAGAATAAAATAGAGTACTATATTGTGTAAAATTTAACGTAAGAAAACCTAGTCTAATTTTATTAGCATAATAAGGCGATTAAAAAATATTTTTAATTGTCGAGCATTTTTTATTTTGCAAAACTACTTTTCATTTAGCCAAACATTGTTAACATGACTACAAGAAACATCAGAAATTTTAAATTAAAAATTATCTTTTGAGGTGCTTCCCCTTAGTATTGACAATATCACAATTTGACGGAAGGAGTAGTTCGGAATTAAATATTTAAATGTATGCGTCAACTAATAAAAATAAGTTGAATGGAAAAATCCCACGTTTTGTGTGTAAAATTAAGATGTAAAGTTTGAAATACTAATTTTTATTTAATTAATTATTTAAAATATCTTTCTCTAAGAAGTCGTATAACTTTTTTTATAGAATAGGGGGCAAACGGGATACAGGGGAAAACAGGATGCTCACCTAATGTTAAGTGATACCACCGCCCATGGACACTCTCGATGCTAGAGAATATAATAAAATGTGTTCAAGAATCGGGAGAACCTCATGAGAATCTGCCGCTTCAATCTTACTTCTGATAGGGCCATCACCATTCGGTTGACGATCACCATGGCTACTTTACCATTGCCGATGATTCAACCTAATATAATAATTAATAATTTAATAATAAGTTGAAACAGATGTCTGACAAAATGGCGATACCACGAGAACATGCATTACTGATTTACGTTCTATTCTGTAAGGGAATACGTAGGATATCCTTACTAAAAATGGATGAAAGTGCAGGCCAAACGAATTAACGAATGACGAATGAGGATTATGAGAAGATCATTCGCAAGCGGAGAAGTAGACTGACTGTTTGTGATATCTGTGAAGACATTTTTTGAAGGTTTGACTTGACTTGGCTCTATGCAAACTGTTGAGAGAGTTACACACTACACTCAAACGGTATTAAAAAAATGTCATTTGTATTTCACTCATAGAAATATACTCACACTAGGAAATACCAGTTTATATTGCTATTAGACAGTTTGTACCATTGTTAACAATTATAATTATTATTATAACATAACTCATGACGTTTGCAATCCATTATTTGTGCTTTAACTGATTATGTAAGCAAATATTAATTTCGACGAATACGGAAAGAATTATTTTGATTAAGGCACGTTCCTTTTAGGAAACTTATTATTTACCCAAAAATCACGAACAACGTACGTTTTAAAACAATAGAAGTATTTAACTTATCATATATTAATAACTCTAGATATTGTGATTTAAAACTAATTAAATTTGTTATATTATTTAGATATATCTCAATGAATAGAGATTAGATTTTTGACACGTGTTTTGATTCAATAAATCTAAAAGTAATTAAAAGTTAATGACATTCATAGCATGGTAGTGAATTAGTCGCGTCACTTACAATTCAATGAGGACCTTTTGTGGAAAATCCGGATTCACTGATTTCCGACAATTAACTCGAGGTTCCGTTTGTGATAACCCAGATTAGCAAATGTGTTTGCTTTCGAAGACAGTCTTTATATTTACGAAACGCTTTTTTTATATTTATTAACAGGTTTTTATACAATAATAATAATAATAATAATAATAAAAAGTCATTATTCATTTTACATCAGTATATTTTCTTTTCAAAGTGTAAGAATTGGAAACCCTTTTAAGTAAAAATAATAATAATAAGTTAATAACTTAATTACTCGAAATAATGACATTATTTAGCCTATTTTTTTTAACAGTTTCTTCTTTCTTTCTTTATATAGTCTTTATATTTACAAAACGTTTAAGTTACAAAGATATATATAAGTAAAATCATACACGATTCATACTTGAATAATTATTAATAAAATAATCAATTCTGAAGGATTTTTAGATTAAGCAATATTTGGTAGCTAGTGTTTATATTAGAAGGTAGTTGAAAAATATTGCTGTGCATTGGATGCTCTTGAGTTATAAATTGTTTCTTTTAATATATAAAATTTGGTATTTTTCTTTTTTAATCTACGATCCAGTTTCTTTCTTTGTTTGAAGTTATTTAATAACTTTTTTATTGAGCTTTAAATGCTTTCAAATTAGCAAATAAAATAACAATTTGTTTATGTGATAAAAACTCCACACAAAATCGGTTTGGTAGGATAAACCAACAATCAAATGAAACCAAATCGGCGGGTAAACGACTGCAGCCCATAGACTCACATACACTTCGCTGTAGAGTAGTTCTTTTTATTACAATATGTAGGACACTCGCTTAGCTAAATATTTAATTATTTTAGTCTACATGCAAATCATGATGCCCTTGAAAGTAGTCTTGTTTTGTGTAAAAAATACCTATTGTAAACCTAGAAAAAAATGTGGTTCTGTGTTGTGAGGCCGAAGAAGTATTGCCGGTTCACTCAAGCCCAATATTTCCAGATATTTCATGTTTAAATTGTATTAAATTATATTAAGTAGCGTCATCGTATAGCCCTTTGTATCTGTAGGTTTACCCATGTACCTTTAAATGTTCACCTTTTCACCATCTCAGAGTTTGATACTGCTCTAATTTCCTGATAACCACATTCTTTTATGTAATATTTAATAATATCCCATTAGTGCTAAATATAAATGCCCTGGCCTCAGATTGCATCGTTTTATTGTTTCACTTGGAATATAGTATATATTGTTTCATCAAATTTTTATAATATAATCACAAACTAAGAAAAAATAAGGCACGCTACAAGAAAAAAATTATTTCCAAGAAAATAATTAATCTAAGATTAATACTTAAATAATGTAAACATTTAAATGCTCAATGCTTCGTAGAAAAAATTGTAGTGATTGAGTCTCATAGGGCTGACCTTGGCTGGATATAAATTATATTAATGGCTAGATAATAATTCTTTTATTACATTTCTTGTAATCTTATATGCAAAAAAAAATCGAGATTCATTCCTCGTGACAAATTTGAATAAGCCACAGAAATGCTTATTACCAAAATTTAGATTTTGTTTCTTAATAATTGTCATGTCATAGCATTTTCTTAAACATTTTTCAAATTTCATTCAATTCGGTCCAACGTATAATAACTTCCTCGCAAAACAAGACACATTTTAATTTGTACCAGTTATTCTTGAGATCAGTGCGTTCAACCGAAAAAATAAACGGTTCCATTTTTAAAAGCCATACCAAGATAATTTATTCGCACTTTGTTACATTGTTTACATTTCTTACATATATACAAATAACGTATTGAATAAAAGTTATAAGGGATGCAATGGGCGGATAGGGATACCTCCAACGACTACATAGTCGGGGAATTATCTAGAAAATATTTATATTTAAAAAAACCGGACGGATTTATCACTTACAAGCGATCTCTTTCAGGCAACCATAGCAGGAAAAATATGACGGATAAAGTGCAAGTAATGCAAAACCAAATCTATTAAACACAAATTATAGAACATTGAATAATAATGCAATAAACTATTAATAAAACGAACTAAAAAGCTAATCTCACAGATAAAGAAAAGAAAATATGAGCATTACAAAAGTCACGATTGAGCAGGTTAAGATTTTACATTTTGTGTTTTTTTTATTTATAGCCCTCTTAGTCATTTGTTTTTGTAGGGAACGGCTGATATCGCTAATTTAGATGAATTTCTAACAAACCTGCCACCGCTAATTGTTTATTAACAAAATCGTATACTAACGACCTTAAAATGCAATGTTCCAGTGTTTAGCTATAATTGCATGAGTCACATTCATGCTTTTTCGTGTTACTTCCAAATCACAAATCGCTTTAAGTAACCCTAATTTAGTATCTTCCATTTTACGTCGGTTCATCAACCGGATCTGTTATTCAAATATAGTCGCTAGACACATAATAAATTGTTATAGTTGTATTTATTAAATGTAAATTATAAAATGAATGATGTGAATTTGGGCAAAAAAAATGTTCTATAAAAAAAAAAACACTTTACGATCAAGTTCTTTCGTCGAGTTGAGAGCGTTGTATTTACTGATGTTAATAACAAAACAAGTGACTGTTGCATACGTCCGGATTCGAAGTCGGCGTCCTTCACAAGCCTCATACTCAATCGTTTATAACTATGTTGTCTACATAATATGTCCGCTATAGTGAGACGAATAGCGCAGGACATTTCCCGCACGGCACGGTATATCGTGAATTAAATTATGATAAATGTGTTGATCTTAGTGACTTCATACCATGAGCCATCGCGAGAACGCGAGGACTAACGATCTACAATAAGAACGAACAAGGAAAAATCTAACTTACTTTTCAATCAGAGAATAGGTTACTCTTAAGGATATTTGATTGTTCTCCGAATGGTTAAGAAATGTATGCGGAAAGAGAGCTGGCGTAGTGCTTTGATGCAGTAATATAATTCTATATTCTTTTATTAACAGACATTTTTTGATATTTTAGATTACTGTCGATATACGTAAAAAAGTTATGAAATAGAACAGAAAATACATGATTTGCTTCAAGAAGTGTATAGTCTTTCTAAGTATGAAGAATATTTTAATATATTTACAGAATCAACAGCAAGTAATCATTCAACCGTGAAATCTCATAATCGATTGTCCCTTTCGTTACACTTTTATTTTTATTAAACGTGTATGTTTTTAATCTTAAATCTCTAGAGTCTAGAGAATGTGTTTCAGTAACTTCTATTAACAATCCTGACGTTTTGTCTTTAAATTTCCACAATATTGGGATGGCGCGGTATCAGAAGTATATCTTCGGGATCCCTTCATATCCAACGAGTACTTTCAAAACATTATTATACGACATCATACATACACAATGCATAATCTCAGGACCAACAGATTATTTGTTTATCTATAAGACCACCTCAAAAATGAGGTCTAACTAGCTGTCCTTGCGAAATCTCGTTTCGCCTCAATAATATTTTTATAATTTCCTTTTTTCCATTTTTCTCTCCATTAAAGACTTCATCAGAGTTCAAGAAAAGAAAAAAATCCAATTCGCAGACCTAAAATTTCACGAAAAACAGTCGCACCATTTCAAAGAAATTTAATAACATACACCGTGACACGAGAATTTTTAAGTTCACATCTGACTGAGATATTTGCGTGATAATTTTATTTATCGCACGAGGAATAAGAAATAATTGGTGCAAATTCAGGGTCAATCATCACTTAGGTACTAAGCTAACATAGTAATAGATAGATAGTTATAAATCTGTATTCTGATCACAACGTAATCAAACTCCTCTGAAACGGCTTTTAACGATAGTTCTGAAATTAATCCAGGCTATTATTTTACAACCCACCAACCAATGATAACCCACTGCATTTTTTAGTTTAAATATATTATTTAACTGATAATTATATTCATTTAATAATAGCGGTATTAGTACAGTGATAATCTATATGGGATCCCACCAAATTTATAATTTTCCATGAAAAGTCGTCAAAATCAATTAGGTGAAGTATAAATACCATCGCACTTAGAAAACACATTGCCTTGGACTGAATTGGACCTGAATTTATTTAATTACTTAAACATTTAAAATTATGTACATAATTAATCGGTTGATTGTAGAAAATGCATAGGATTATGAATTCTTTCGGCTTTTTCTGTAAACATGCTTATTAAACTAGATAATTTAACAACATTTTTCTCTTGGAATGAATTCCATTATCCATACTGCATGACTGTCATCCGCTTTGTATTTATTTTGTTTGTTTGACATAAGGAAGTAACAAGCGTAAGTCTCATAAATCTTTCCCCAAACGTAGGTTTTCTAGCTATATTTTCCTGTAGCAAAAAGTCAATTACGCACAGACAAAATCCATAGATATCAAACTTGAGATTTCAAGGTTAAAAATCTTATTCGAAAAGTTAACACTGCTCTGCGCTTAGAGAAGTATAAAAAATCCGTTGTTACGATATTTCCACATTATAAAAACACTAAGTACAATTATATATCGCATTAGGAGTTGTATAAACCAATTTATTACTTATTTTAATTAAAACAATTTCAATTATAAGGTACATGGGTAAGTTGCTAGATACATTGTTCAGATCGCGTGTTAATGAACGAAGGTCGATCGCGTTCCTGAATGAACGACATTGTTTAAATCATTCCTCAATCAATCATTGAACAATGAGTTAGGAATTCTATTTTGGACTTTGTTTGTTTACATAGAGAGTGGTAAAGATCTTTAAGATACCTGTCTCTCAACAAAACTTTATTCCGAGAGTGTCATATTTATAGCAGCCATATTTGTTTTGACCACTGGAAAGTATTTATAAACGACTTCAAAGAAAGAGAAGATTATCAACCTCTACGGGTTTATGCTTTTATGAACAAGTTAGTTAAGCAATTACAGATCTCGTTGATGATGCTGTTGGGAAACAATCCTTGCTTGATAGAATTTTGATTTCATGGAGAAGTATTTTTATTAGAATTCTTTACTGGAGATGAATTCACGCACACAGCAGATATTTATGATATGAAGTTATTACCCATATATTCTGTCTGAACATAAAACATCGCAATGTCGTTGATAACTGGAAAAGTTTTAAGAATCTTAGGATTTAGTAATATGCAATTATTTTCTAAGCTGAATCTGACTTTAATTAATTTTATTTTTATTATCAACTCGTATAGCATTAAAATCTATGGGATCTATTTAGTGTGACTCAGTATTATTAATTAACACCTTGGACGGAGGAGCTAAGTTTGGATATAGAGAAAATTTCACCTTCAGTTGATAACATCTCCCTTCAATTTATTTAAAGTTGGTTGATAATTTGTATGCAAGATTGTATCAGGAAATTAAAATAAATACAAGACAGATAGAACGTCACGGTAGGAGCCAATCAATTACACTATCAAGGTCAAGTACAGAACTTATAGTTAATAGAACTGTTATTGAGCTTTGAACAATTGCGTAAGAATAAATGATTAAGTTTAATTAATATATGAAACGTGTAGGAATTAGAAAGCTTTATATCTGTTCATGTTTAATGCGAAACGATTTTGAAGGGAGTAACTGCAGTGCACCGCTACTATGAGAAACCAGCTGAAGAAAATAGCGTACTAATTCTTGAAAGACCGACGACGCACTCGCAAACTTTCTAGCATTGGGACTTTCCATAAGACGCGGTATCACTCACAATAACATGAGTGGAGCACAATTACCCCCTGTTCTCCATCCAAAAAAATCCATGGTTTTCTAATCCTTTATTTTATTGCGTACTTGTTAAATTTGTATTTTTAACGTCTAAAAGTTTCTTTAAAATAAAGAAATGCAAAATAATCCTATAAGAACATCGTCATCTACATATTTTCTACCAATGTTCATATAAGATATATAAATAAGGTAATTAAAAATTACATATACCTATAACACTTGTGTCAGGTCTTATTACATGAGTAAGGAAATCATTTCGATCAATCAATTTCATTTAATCATTCAGTCCGTTGTTATTGTCAGATACATATACTGTATAGGCTTTTATTGACATATATTATATATATTAACTATTAATAGATTACAACGAATGCTATCTTGAAGATCTGTAATACCTTATATAGGATATATCTAATAATCTCAAGACAATCATTAGAAACATCTTAAAGTATTAAGAAGAGCCTGCATTGAATATAGTAAAAATATTGATGTATATGTATGTATATCGATATGCTATTAAAAACCGATAAAACATTATATGAGAGAAAAAGAAAATATAATTTTGTAACTATCGCTGTGCAAAAAATTCGCTACGCAAGTAAAATCAATTCAATATTATAATAATGTGTAATAAAAAACCTGTCAAATCCAAGTTAGAAAATATATCATAAAACTAGTTGCCCGCAACTTTGGTTGTTTATGATGTCAGCTCAAATATGCTTCAAATCTAAGTAAAGCTCAAATAGCTTATAAAAAAATACTTAAATCAAGTATTAAAATCACTGTATTAATGTTGTTATATCGAGCTACTAAGGTAGGTTCTGTTCTTTGGATAAGGGATGAATGATTGTATGGAAATCTGTCATTTTGTAAATGCACATGAAATGTTTTATTTCTGATTACAAATTGACGGAAAATGGCTTTTAACAGTATGTCGAATTTAAGAACGGAACCAAGTTCGCGAGTTCAAGAATTAGGTTTTTATTAGTGAAATCTTAAACCTCCAAAGGGGCTGCCGACAAAAAACATGGACCAAAATCTTGACAAATTGACCACAGAAGCGATGTACAAACATAAATATACCATTAAAAATACAGGTTTTATTACACAGATAAATCGCAATGCATAATGGCGCAATAGTTTTGCAAAGGTACGTCAATCATATGTGTAGATCACCTAATTATGATGGTTATATGAATTTATGTATTTTACACGAACTCTGTTAATTAGTTACGAAGATCATGGGTTGTTATAACTTGTACACAATTCAGGTATTTAGGAACTATTAGGCACGTCTCAGATCTAGTTATTATTTTATAAGCATATACACCAAATATGCGCTAATTCTCTGGTATGTCAAATCGTAATGACATTCGAGAGTTATGCTTAGCGCTAAGAAAAGACTGAGACCCTCACATGTAAACAAGTTAAATAAATGTTTGGAAATTATTATTTTCAAAGTTTTGTGTCTATCATATCAATAATATAACTTATACATGTATATTACTGTCTTACATATAAACATACATAAAAATATATATGTAAGTATTTCTATACACGTTCATGAATAGGCTGGATTTTCAGATTAAATTAAATATTAATTAAAATTATGTACCCTCATAAATTTGTTTTATTTTACTATTTATCAAATACTGTATATTTGTGTGGTTATATATTACTTGTTGATTTATAAACAAAAATCTTCAATGGATTTTTAATTTTTACGATTCATGTTTAATTATATAAAGGTCAGACAGTATACATAAGATAACTTAGTGGTATTCAGAAATATGTCTGTCCATTCCATCTCAAAGGGTGGTTGTTGATTTAATATAAAGTCACACTGGAAATGTATATAGAATCGGTGGACCATGGACGCTTGGATTATTACCAAGGATAAACAGCACGAGATGGGTGCCAAATTAGAAGTTAAAGCTATTGTTTTCTGATCTAATCAAATAAATTTGGAAAATATAAAGCATGCCTCGATAACGTGGAAGGGAATAGGTTTTGCGTAGAACCGCGTATTGCATAAACAAATAACACTTGCCGCTGTTCATGTAAGGACCCTCCTAAGCATCTAGTAGTTGTAGTATTTTAAAGTCAGAAAATTGAAACTACATTCATTAATTGTTAATTAATAGCCTAATTAGTCTTAAGCTAAGAAATCTAGTCGGCCGTGACATGGTCATTATGCGTTCTACTATTTTCATATTTTAATGTCAAATTAAATAATAAACTTGTTTCTATTAATGTACTTTGCATTTTATATGGAATTTGTTGATAGTTAGTAGTAGTAGTGTGCCATGTAAAATTGTAGCCAATATTCTAATATAATATATAGAGAATTACTTGAGTATTAAGACCTACTACTATTTTTATTTATAGAACAAAGCAAACGGGCAGGAGGCTCACCTGATATTAAGTGATACCGCCGCCCATGGACACTCTCTATGCCAGAGGTCTCGCGAGTGCGTTGCCGGCCTTTGAAGAATTGGTAAAAACGCGCAGTTGTAAAACGGCTACGTCGAGAAGAAGAAGTTATTTAGAAGTTGGAGTCCCGTACGCAGTCATCTGTAGACTAATGTGGAACGGAGCAGACATATTTCTACGCCTGTTACATTGAGCGATGTAAAGGCCAAGCCACTAAGCAGCTCCTACTTAGAAGCGGCTACTACTCCTGACATTGCAAGACAGATTAGATATTAACGAAAGATAACCAAATAACCAAGACCGAAGAGAAGTGCTACCACCTAATTAAATCTACATTTAATAAGGCTATCGTTTCGATATCAATAACGAGTCGTAGAAATTACGATTGGTATTGTGGACATTTCTTGTCATTTAAAC
Organism: Pieris rapae; assembly: GCF_905147795.1. Classification (NCBI taxonomy): domain Eukaryota; kingdom Metazoa; phylum Arthropoda; class Insecta; order Lepidoptera; family Pieridae; genus Pieris; species Pieris rapae. Next base: position 3,652,954 of record NC_059534.1, on the reverse strand, counting down.
CTAGTCATAAATTTAACTAATATTTCCTGTTAGAGCGGAAAATTACTTCAATATTGAAATTCCATCATATACGGCTCATCTTAATAACTTGTACTGTGTATATTCATGCTTAAACCAGCAAATTATATGAAAATAAAACTATATAAATAAAAGTGAATAATCGTGTAGGATATATATTTTTTCTGATAACGAAGTATCTATAGCGTACTCTTGTTAAACGTGTATTGGATCGGTGACATTTCCTTCCTTTCCTTCACCATACGAATAAGTGTACAGATACAGAGAAAATTCTCTCGACCTGTAACGATCTTAGACCGGATTTTTTTTAACCCCTATGAACACAGTTTTAGTTCGTAGATAAAAATTATTTAATTAAAATTTTGGTTTTTAAAAACTTGTCATAACTTAAATACTACAAATACTTTCAGCTTCACCATCACATCATCAATTCAATTTCGCATATTATTTCTTTTTGTGATATATAGACAACAGTTATATGAAACAAAAAAATCTTCAATATTTTTTTTTACAATTTTTTGTTACATAGAATCGAATTAGATTCTTCTGAGACATCTCTGACTTAAACACGGATGCAGTGTAATATCACAATCAGTAGACCGTCCCTATATAAGACTGGCATTAACCGGGAATCCAAACTGAGTATTGACATCGTATTTCGGTGTAGTTTATTTATGTCCGACCATGAAACCGTCTCTGCCGGATTGCGCTCGAAATACCATTGCGTCAATTAAAAAAAAAGTCGAATTATTCTTACCTGTTTATTTTGTCTGGAAGGCGTGAGCCCCACCTGGGAGCCCATTTCGGCGAAAATATTCTTCGGCATGGTGCACAAAAACACACGCGATTTTCAAACACGAAACGCGGTGCGCGGGCAACGCGCAGATCGGCAAATGATGCCGCGCGGGACATTGCGCAGTTTTAATAAAGCTGTTTGTGACGTCACGCCAGCGCCTTCGCACCATTCAGGTATCTGTTTACTAACACTTAATCTTCTGAACCTTCTGAAACCCTGTAGAGGACCAGTTAAGGTAAGTTTTGCGTAACCGGATTTTACAAGTTTTCAACACTGGAACGTGGACACTGAATTCCTCTCAAAAAAAAAAATATACACCTACTTCTATGAACATCAAAAAGATCGCGAATATACTACGTTAAATTACTACGTCTTCGTTCATCTTAATAATTAGATTTATCCTGGACAAGGCTAATTGATTTACTGGTTGGTCTAACATAGACTCAAAAACTCAACTTGGTGTGTTCTCAGGTGAGCTTACACCAACGCTGTCGGAGCTGTGCCGGCTCTCGCTATCGAGTCCAATATCTGCACTGTATGTTAGATATATATGAAAAATAGTTGTACTTGTGTCAGCGGACACACATGCACTATAATAGATATATAAAAATATATAAGCATTTTTTACCTACAAATAAATCAGACTGGAAATCGGAATCTATGTAACCGGTGAAAGGTATAAAAGTAATACAATTAATCTTGTATAGACTGCCACCGAAGATGGAAAAAAGTTACTTCAAAATGTATCTAAAAATAACAATACAATACAATAATAATACACAATAATACAATATGTACTCATGAAATTCAGAAGAAAAAATGTATGTTTCTAAATCGACTATTACTGCTAATTCTGAATAGCTTAGAACGGGCAATAAGTACTGGCGTTAAATTCCCTCACCCACCGTTTCTATCACAATAAAAGACGGTAGGTTTTGAAAATATACTGTATGAAAATTAGAAGATTAGTATTTAGTATTTTAGACTGTGTAACCCAAAATTTTGGTAATTTATTAGTTATTATTTATTAATATTTTAATCTAATTAATCCGAGTCCGCAATACAGAAAGAAAATTTTGTTAAAGATACTACAAGGACCACACTTTTTGAATTTGCTTTAAATCTTAAATTTATCATTTTTAAAGGTTAAATAATTGTAAATACTACGTTGTGTGTTGAAAAATCAAAGCAGTAGGTAAAATGTATCTTTATTTATATATTTTTTTTCCTTGGCGAATGCATTGCGCATACCCTTGTACGGCGCGACGGCTTGGTGCGAACGGGTTATGTGGGACTCCCTATTGTGCATACCCACTAAAACTCCAAGGCGCCACCAACAATCGCCTTATGCGGGATGCGGTAACAGCAGAGCCTCCCAGCTTAGACAATTTTTAAGTGGCGAGGATTTGGTGGGCGCGTCGCGCATTTACGCCGCGGGCCTGCGGTTTCCTTCAACGACAACTCCCTGGTCCTTACCACCGCTTTTTATTTTCATGACCACCTCGCAGATATTGTTCGCGCTCAATAAAGCTTTAACTACGTTTGGTAGTCTTGCGTCCTGGAGTGCATCTAGCATCGGCGGTCTCTGTCTTTAATTATTTGCATCAACATGTTCCCTGCGATTTGTATTAAGTTGTACTGAATTAATTTTGGAGTTATTGTTTAGACTAGACGTAAATAATATGATGTCTTTAAACGCTATTAGGAACGGTTTCATTGACTGTCCCGACTAGTTATTACTAGTATTAGTGACAATAGTATAAGTCACTAATACTATTTCTAATTTCATAGAATACAAACCCAACCATTTTAAATTTCTCGGCCTAATACAAATGAATGAAATGGCCTAATAAAACTAGTTAAGTAACTTAGTCATGTTACCATATACCTTCAGATTATTATACAAATTACTAGAATAAAATATAGGTATTTAATGTAACTAAAAACTCTTAAAAACTTATTAATGGATTTATAATTTATTTTATATTAAACTAGCTTCCCCCGCGAACTTCGTTACTCCTTCGTTTTATAAAATTAATTTAATTTATACTTTAGCCTCAAAAACACGTGGTAACCATGATATTGAATTGTAGCTTATTTGACACGTTTGTCGGTTTACCATAGTAGTGCCATCTATTGATGGTACATGGACAGTCTAAAAGTATCGACATCTGTTAGAATCTTGGAGTTAACAGATAATTGTGACTGTCAAATAATTTGTAATAAAATAATTTGCACTAAAATAAAATTGCGACTATAATTAAAGATATAAGCTATCCCATCTCTTAAGTTGGACCAGACTGCTCACGGTGTGCCAATTTAATTTAAAATCAGTTAAGTAGTTTAGGAGTCGCGGACAAATATCGTGATAGGAGATTTATATGTATAATATAATGAATGATCAATGCATCTTACAGTTTATTATTTTATTATTGTTTAGTATATTATTTATCTGCATGTGTATATAATGTCATATTAGATATTGTTTAATAAGTAGCTGTAGGTATGATAAAAAAATAAATACACTTCAATTGAAATCATAAATTTCACAATAAGGTTTTAAATTCAATACGTGTTAAATTATATTGAGTATGTAAAAAAGCAGTTACGCAAACCATTAACAATTGTTGAACTTTCAGCTTTTTTTCAATATTGGCATTATGAAAAAAAGCTGAATTCAATAGTGTTATATGATACACAGTGGCCGTGTTTAGTCATGGTAATTTCTGGAATTTACCACTTCATAAAAAGAGACTTGAATAATTAATCGTAATTCTTGGGGCTTTTGAAATAAAAACAGAAATCCCTTTACGTAGAACAGACCATGTTTCTGCTAGTCGCAAGATGTGTTAATAAATTTTCTCCTGTAATTGACTCGTTACACCTATCTTGCCCAGTTTCACAGAGTCGCCTTCAAATTTTGCAAAAAGCGTTATTATTTATATTTCGAACACAGTTATAATTAGATTTTAGTTATAATCGTTAGTAATCGTTGTTACATATATGCTGTTTTTGCAAAATGTGCCATTAGTTTATTGTTTTGCGAAACTGTCATAAGTTTTGTGTATTATCTTATGTGTATTATATTTTGTATATTATATCTGTGTGTTTTTGAAGTTAGTGGTAAACAGACAAACAAATGACCGTGGTGGAATACATTTTTTTATAGAATATAAAAGACATATTTTTACTAGAAGACCATCATACATCTCTTATCTTAAAAGCAACAGTTTTTTCTGCGTTTCACTTGACGAACGCGACTTCCACGAAAAAGGTCTGGATAGCAATGGTCTGGTCACAAATGACTCTTTTGATAAAATCGGTTCAGTAGATACATAGTAAGTTCCTAAGCCACTCAATATATTTCCTGTCATTTTTAACGTTTACCCGAAGTGTAGAACGAGAACGATGGATGAACGCCTAGACTAGAGCGATACCCGAAATTACTTTTCAAAGGCTACTAAAAATTTTAGTACTTCGTTATCCAATAATCAGAATCTACACGAGTTTTATACATGAATGGTCTGATTAATGACTTGTTTGATATATATGAAAACAGACGCCAGAGTAGATAGAGCAATAAGAAATAAACCAATAACACAAATTAGTAATACGTCGTACTGACGTAAGGAAATGACGACAATAGTCATGCATGGACATAACAATAGTATAATAACTTATAAAATATAGTGTTTAAGGTATCATTGCAAGAATACGCTGATTAAATTAGGTAAATATTATATTGAGTTTCAGAGGCTAAACCTATGAGTTTGTATATTTAACTAAATCGCTATTAGCAATTCACACCGAATTGAGTTTTTGCCCACGTGCTCCCAGTCACACATACATTTATGATATTAATTAATTTTACACATCGGCGCTACGAATTCTTCAAAACTACATCGGAATTGTATACAAAACGTTGGAATCTTACTATTAGAAGTTACTGAGTAAAAGCGCAGGCGCACGTAGAATTATGCAAATTAGGCATGCAACAAATTACTGAAGTCATAAATTTTTGTCATACACATACAAAAACTAGGGTTAAAAATATTTTTTACTAAGTCTCTATTGTATTCTACGAAGGATAATTTATAAACTAAACCTAGCTTTGTGTTCAACCCTGACTTAAAAGTTTAGAACTCCGATTAGCGCAATTTTTTCTATGCGCAATAACCACTTATCTAATATTACGATAAATTAAAACATACTTTACTTAGTTAAGATTGAGGACGTATTGTGGCAGGCGCAAATGTTACGAAGATCAGTTGTGAAAGTAAAAAAATATTTTTAATTTGGTAGTCGGCGGTAGTGTATTTTATTACCTCAACCTGTAGGCGTATAAATCTAAATAGGGGATCAAAACGAACGGTATATTAAAAAAATAAACAATCGCAGAATTCATTTTGATACATGTTTATTATATTTGACCAAATTGCCACCAGAATTAGTAGAGTAATAAAAAGAGTCTCGTCTTAGTAAAAAGTAGTATATTTGGTCTACGTACCCAATAATCTTCTATAAGTCTAACGTAATCAGATGTGGGTTTCTTAAAATTTCGTTTCACAGGCTGCCTCATTTTCCTATTCAAAACAACACACTTTTCCTCCACAAAAGCTGAAACTGAGCGCACGTTTATTGTATGGATTACAATTTCACGATAATATTTAAATGGCGTTGAGTTCCGTATAAATATACGATATATATGTTCCGTATATATCCTCCAGCACAAGTAATGTATACTTTATAAAATCAAAAAAAATTTATGTTTAAAAGTATAAATGAATCCAATGGACAAAACATGTTTTTTCCTTTAAGGTTTCACTATTATTTGAATTGATTATTACAATATAATATTTAGCACAGATACCATTTACAAGTTTGGGCTTAAAATACGCTTCAAATTCGACGATTACTTCTTCATCTAGCGCAAATTTCAGTCCAGCGAATACTCAACGCCAAATCGATTAGTAGTACTATGAGCTCATGAGGTAGCTAGTGACAGTAATATAAGTGTACTATTTTTCTTTTTGTTATATATTATAACATTGAGTACCTATACCTTTAAAAGATGTAAACGTTTTGAACGCAGAAAGTGATTTTTTAAATATCTATTCTTAACAAAATTTTAATAAGATTCATGATAGTAATAAAACTGGAGACGGTTTTTAAGTGCATGGCTAGATAATACTGCTACTCAATTCAACAGTTTTCATCGTGTTTACGGTGGCTACTTAGTCAGATTTTAATCCAATTTAATTTACCAAGTTTATTTTAAACGAACAAAACATTGTTGGAAAGCAGAGCAGAATACGAAAGACAATCTTTACCAACAAGATCTGAAGAAGAGGCTAGAATACTATCACATCCAAAGCTCTTGTAGCTTCCTTTTATTATATTAAAAGAGTTCGAGAGGAATCCTAAGAAAAAATTAAAATCGTTATTTATTATGTGTACGATTATAGAGATAATGACGTATTTTATTGATATTATATCTTTTTATTCAAGTGGAAATACGACTTCGATTACAAAGATAACATCGGTTATGATTAAACAAATTTCTTAGCCAAAATCTCTATTTCTGATCATTTTCTTGCTCTCCTGGTTATATACTTGTAACTCAATACTCGAAATTGTACGACTAGGTATATAAAGATCTATTCATATAATATTTTTACATTCCTAATTAATTCAAGAAAAAATATTTAATGATAAAATTACAGGTCTCAATTCAAAAATGGACAAGAAAGTGGCATAAACTCTTCAAGGGGTCTTCAAGGTTTGTTATTTATCTTTTATTTCTTAAAAAAAGAAAGGCGCTACAATATAGTAGGTAGCAGGCAAGTAGGTGATCAGCCTTCTGTGACTGACACACGCCAACGACGTTAATATTATAATATATCTCAACTATATGAGTAATGTGGTCGTAAGCGGAATTTCTCTTCGTAGCCAAACAGAATATAAAAAGCCAAAGGTGGCCATTTCGATTGTATATTGTTATATTTTTGCTGAGACTTTAATAAATACATTACAATATATATGACTATACTATATATTACTTCATAAAAGAATTTCTTAAAGAAATTGATTTTCGTTTGTAACATAACTTATGACTGGACTAGGTAGTAATAAAAAAAGTCTTAAAAAAATATTATTTTCTGTGGTTGGTTCGCTAGTAAATGCATAATGGTTCAGCACTTGCTTTGACGCAATATTGCGCTTCTCTTTTCATATTTCATATTTTATTTATTAGATATATTTTTAGTTTGTAATTGTATATTAATATAATTAAATGTATTAAATTTTTAAATTAATAAAAAAAAAATCATATTTAAGATGCTAGATGTCACATAAAACACAATACAAATCATTCAAAATAACTTAATAATTAACATTTTATTACTCAGATTTAAAAGCATACGTAAAAACATAAATTATAATGGGCTAGAATCAATTTAACCTTTGTTCTAACTGTTCTAATAAAAAATTAGCCGGTAAAAGTACCGCGATGAATGTACGCCAATACAATTTGTCAAGGAACATTTTATTGATCGCTCTTATTTAGGTAGTTTTTTTTACATATCACCCCTAATAGCCTATCAGACACAAGATCAGGTAGATCTGTGGTTGAGACGCAGCAGCAGGGAATTGTCATAATCTGTCCTTTCCTAAAAAGGGACTTTATTTGATTAAGTTAGGTTTGGTGGGCTCGGTAGTTTAGAAGATAGAGTTGATTGAACATCCTCTTGTACCGCGGCTGCTCTCGTCCCGTGTCGGAGATTCGTCTCATCGAACTATCAGACTATTTTAGAGAGAGCACTTGTGTACACACTATTTACGAACTCTGTATTAAAACTGACCAAATTTTACTAGTGGTACATTACACACACATACTTATGTATATGGTCTTATAAAACTTTGTGTGACGTTTGACCCTACTGTGCCTTAGTTGATTTAAAAGGTTCTTATCTAATTTTATCACAGTAATATACAAATTCGCGGTAAGGACTACATGTAGCACACACTATATTTATTTGTCCAGTCTTAGCCCAAATACCTAGGAAACTTAAAATAAGAATTGATAATACTTTTACGCACGAAGCCATCTCTATAGTGAGTCCCATAATGATGAGTCAATTTATAATTCAATTGTTATAAATAGATCAATGGCCTCAATTTCATGCCTAAACAAAATATTGACCTTAACCTAGAGAGGGTTCATGGCACAGTGAAGTACAGATGAGATTGCAACACTTGCGCGAATGCAGTGCCAGAATAACTCAATGCAGTACGCACCAGTGTTAACCGGTCGGCTTATTGTCTAGGTTGCTGGGTTAAATAGGATCGGGATGGCTATAGTGATAAGCGATAAGTTTGTGATATGACAAACAGTCCATTCATATAAAAAATATGTTTTATTGTTTAAAAATATAGGTGCTTTAAATTGAATTCTTTAAATCTGCACCGCGAAGAACATGCCAAGAGTCATAGTTTAAAAATATTATACATCTGTTTAGCTCTTTAAACGGCTTCCGTACATTTCCTACGGACAAGAGCGTACTGAAGAGGGTCATGAGGATAAAAATTGTAAATAAATACAAAGAACTATTCTTTATTTAAAAAAATCAAGTTTTAATATAGGTACACTTATGAACGTCAAAGTCAAAGTGCTTGGGTAAAAATAAATTATACTGCACCATTCTGTCACCGTTCTACTGGCATTGACAGTTTTAAGTAAACATGACTAAGCTTATGAGTCTTCAATTCCAATACAGAAAAATACTGTAATTTACAATTTTCTTAACCTAGACAGTACTAATAATAATTAAAACTTAATTAATAGATAATTAAATCAAATTTGAATAGCCTCATAATATGGCCTCAGTGGCAGTGTACCTGTAACACTGGCAGTATTTTCTCGTAATGCGCTCTCTGGGTACCGGTACAATCTATCAGACGCCAAATTAAAATATAATAGAATAAATTGCTGATTGAAAATTAACCTATTTTGTTGAAAAAAAAAAAATAAACTAAATTACTTAAAGACTTTAGTATTAACATATTAATATTTCTATACTCTGTAGCTAAATAACAAATTGTTTTGAGAAACGATTTCCCGCTTGTACTGGTACTGCACAGATTCTATTAGATACTACATACTTATATAATTGGCATGTTTGTTGTCATCTAAGAATAATTTATAGTCGAACAATATTATTGTTACGTCCTATCAACCTTTGTATTATTCAAATAAACAGGGAAGTTTTTAATTAAACAATGTACTTCCGTAGAATATAACAAATAGCTTTTTAATTTTACAGGGGATAACCAAAAAAATATCTTACAAAACACACAAGCGATTTATAAAAATCTCATACTCGACGCTGGAGCAAACGGACAGTAGACACCTTAATATATTAATTGGATATTTTAAATTGGTATGCTCTTTTCTCAAGGTCTAAGTCGGATTGTTTCGGAAATGCTACCATATTTACTAAAGGTGGGCAGCTGAGGCCACATAGTGGTGGCGCGCTGGTACAACTGCCTTAAAAACGCTCAGTTGTGGAAAAAAATTATAAGACGAATAGAACACTTAAGAGAGAAGAAATACTATTGTGTTCGTACTATGTAAAACAACTAAATATGGAAAGTGATTAAAATGTATTTTTTCTACATTGATTTTGTTCCATTTAGCCTAAGTACATTGGCGCTAATTAAAGCTTGAAGTTGGCACCTGGTAGATAGTACCGAATACCCACCTGGTGGTTACTTCGCTCAACGAATAAATATCGTGTTACAACCAGGAAATGCTCCTATCATTATAGTTACACTGCCACGGGGAATGATATATTATGCATTTTTAAAATATATTTTTAAAATTGTAAAAAATCTGATAGAATGAAATTCACGTTCAAATATTTAAAAAAAAAATTTTATAAAGCGCCCAAAAAAGTTCTTTTTTTCTAATCTCCGATCTCTGATTCTTACTCTCTTTCTCGTCTAATAAATGTTAATGTTTGCAAATTTAAAACAAACACTGGAGTATCTCATTGACCACTACTTATAAAATTCGAAATACAAAGTACAGCAATAAACGGTATGTATCAATGCAGCCTTTATCACTCAGAGTAATTGGGCGTAATGAAGCGGTGTGATTGAAGCCAAGGTAACAGGATATAGGGCGACAACAGGAAACTGCAGATTGGAGCGTCTCGTACGATACTCAATCGCCAAATTACTCTAGCATTAAGGAAGTTGAGCCGCTGAAAATACACCTTTGTAAGCGATTCTTCCTGCTTTGTATTTCGAATTACTACGTTGGCGCGCCGTTTTAAAACAGTCACATTGAATTCATGCGAAATGTCTATAGACATTATTTATTAAGAATCAAGATTAAGAATCAAGCACTTGCTATAGTGGGACGTGGGACAAAAGTTTATAGCAGGCTACTTCTGAGATGTAATCTACTAGAATTTCATGAATTCATGTCTTATTGCAAAAAAATAAGTGGATGCACGAAATTTCATCCAAGTCGAAAGACGAAGTTAACTGCATTCACTCCTTTTCCACCTCTGACCGACCCTGTAAATAAAAAAGTTAATAGTTTAAATAAGGTACACATGTAATACACATGTAAATATATTTAAATAAGTCCTGTCTTCGGCTGTAAATATTAACAATATAAAATCACAAATAATTGGAAACAGTGATGTACTATTGGCCACATAGTGATGTACACACGCTAATAACAATGGATACATAGTCTTTTATAAGACTATCTGTATTGTCCAATTTAATGTAAGATTTTTTTAAATTTTAATATAATTATTTTAAATTACGTGTGTACGTAAGAAGTAAAACTTTTTTAGGCCTTATCTTTAAAAAATGATTAAATATAGTTAAATTAGATAAAGTTTAACAAAAGGCTTATATTATCATAGACATGAATACGAATAATACAATTATTTCATTTTACCTTATTACTACTAAGATTATTATAGAATAACATTAATTGTAATATAATTATTACTATCATTGATAAACGACATGCTATCGCTACTCCGCTGGAGAAAATACTCTTCGAATCAAATGTGGTAGGGAAAAAAAAGATGGCGCGTAACGGAAAAATGTAAGTTTCTCTTCAAAAATAATGTTTGTCTAATAAATTAGACTGCTTATAAAAACATCAACCGTTGACATTTCTGGTTTGACATTCATAAAATAACTATTCTAAAAACCCTCATAATAGTGTAGGAATATAATTAAAGTTTCATTTCAAACCTAATGTTATGAATCCTTTTTCGAAGATACATAATCTATATTCATATGTACCGAAAATTCTATGTCTATTCTTTCTGTGTACTTTCCTCCATCCAGTGGGCATATTAGAATGAAAATTATCTACTTATAGACAGATTTTGGTCAATATTAAAGTGTACTCCGCAATCCGTACGTCAGATGTAAGTTTGTTGATAACACTCTGTTGAGATGAACTACTTATATACTCTAGATATTGTCAATACATGTTGCCGTGGTGGCTTTTACCCTAGTAGGTACAATAAAATTCTAAATTATATGATTTAAACAGATTAAGCCTAAGTGTACTTAAACCATTCTTGTCAAGCAATATCTTGCATTTTTGCAATTTGTACAAAACCGGCTGTATTATATTTTTTTCTAAACTATCACAATGAGCTGAAGGAGGGCTATACAAACTAACAATGATAAATTGCTTCAGCTCCACACAAGATACTACAGGCGTTCCAGAGAGAGGCTCACTATGTCTTTCCTTTCTTTAAATTTTATTTTTTTATCAAGCAATATTAATGACCCACCGCATATTGCATTCCTCTGCAGAACGAACTACCAATCTGATGATTACAAAAATTGAACATAAGTTCAAAATATATCAATATTATCACTGCTCAAAAATAACTCAATTTCAAGTAATTTACTTTTCATGCCTTGTAAATTTTGGTGAACCAGATTGATAGTATTGTCCTTAAATTTACTTATCTTACTTAGTCATTCTTGGCCAGAGAGACTATGTCTTGGAATATCTTTCAAGGTATTACTAACTAAAACCTGTTAAATAATAACGTACATAGTAAAAAATAATCACATTTGCAAAATAATTTGCACTAATAACACTGTTCTTATTAATAACTTACATACAAAAATCTATGATACTCTGTAGTTGACGATAGAACTATGATAATGCTCTACGCTGGCTCAAAGGTCTCGTTACCACGCTATGAAATAAAAAAAAAATGGCCCTGCATAGAGTTTTAGCTTTCGCCTTTCGGATCCCAATTCTCAGTTAACATAATATTTGATCAGATTATATCTCCCTAAAACTTATTATGAAATTTTTATTTTAAGGATATAAGTAAAGAGTTACTCACTGCCCACGTTCTTTCAGAATTACCCCGTTTATCGGTATGTAAATGTAAAAGTTAATTGATGAATATATGATATTTTGAATTTCAGTGATAAATAGGGTATGGGGTTTCTCGATTTATATTGTAGTTATATTATAGTTGGTTATGTCACTCAAGTATGACGGCAGTGATCCTTGTTATGTTTATATTAGTTCTACTGTCTACTGTACCTATGGGAGAAACATTTGTAGTAATTGGCTTAAACTACTAACTACTAGTGGTAACATAAGCATTTTTTAGAAATCTAGACAACTAGATTGACTGACACTTTGCTCTCATTCAATAGTAACATATCATGATTGACTTTTGACTATATAATTAATTATGGGATATCTAGGTTTGCTTAATAATAACAAGAACTATAAGAGATGACATTGGATTATTTGATATGAAATAAATAATATAAAAAATAAATAAAGCTGAACTAAATCTGATGAAATTATTATTAAATAAATAAAGGAAGATCCTTTCCAATCCCAACTGTCTTTTCTTTACTATAGTGACTATAGAAGTATTAAAATTATAAAACTAGAGAATATCTGTGGGTGTGGTTAAGTCTTATAGTTACAACAAATTTTGGGCCCAGAATAGACTTTATATTAAGCCGTAAGCCAATCATATTTTCTATATAACAAATTTTACTCAGTTACCGACTTATCTGATCACCATCCAAATCAACACCAACAGTTATTGCTGACAAATTCGTAATGTGAAACTCAATAAAGCAATATTGGTAAAATATGAAAATCATTAATAAAATTGATTGGCACGTCATAACTGTTCACTAATTGCATCTGCAGTTAAAATCACATCAGACCAGACTATCTCATTATTTTCCTTGCAATGTCAAAATTAATCACAGACATTGTAGCTCCAGAATCTATCAAACCACTAATTTATTACCTAAAATAACTACTATAATAACATAACAACAACATAACCTCTTATCGAATTACTTTTAAACAGTTAAAGAAATAACAACTTTTCAACTTTATTTAAGTAGGAATCAGGAAATAGGGTTATCTATTCTATGGTCTTAGAATTTGATCCGGTTCCCTAGGCATTATTATTATCATATTGTATTCTTTTTTAATATGTTATGCTGTATCTCAATGTATAAAAATAGTTAATAAGAGATTTTAATTTCTATACCTAATATAATTTAAAATAGATCATAGCTTATATAAAACATGTACTAAGTAGGGACTAATTCTTAAGTTTAAGCATATTATTAAATATAGAAGTTTTATTCTTAAAATAAGTCAGGTAGAAATAGACTAACTAATGTATGTACTCTTATAATTGTATGTTTTTTAAACACCATTAAAGTTTATAAATATCAGTGAGTAGTGGGTAGTGTAATAGGAAATACCCAAAAATAAATTGTGTCATATTTATTAAATATATTTTTAAATACATTTGTAACATTGTTTCTGCCGTAATATATATTTCTTCATTTTTACTTTACAGCTTTCCCGTACTTGAACATAAATTCCATGTGATCTACAGTAAAGAGTTATATACACATATGTTAAGATTTTTTTTCAAATAATTCTTTGTTATAATGACCTACTTGTATTAAAGCTATGCTGAAATTGACACAGAGGTTTTGGAAACATACTAACTTTGCATGTAATTTGCATAATAATAGAATAAATTTTAAAAATTATCATCTCCTTACTTTAAGAAGTAGATATCATGTACTGAATAGTCAACTTTTGAAAAATCCCTTTATAATTCATTGTTCATGGGGTAGGTTGCTGGCTAGTATTACAAAAGATAGTCGATACTTCCAGAGGTCTGATATTAAGGAAGACAAAATGGCGGATGGGATTGGAGAGGTTCCTATATGGTAAGTTCTACACTAAAAATTTATACATATATTAAAATCTATAGATAAACATGTTTTCTTAGGTTTGGAATTTATATCTTCAATTTCTTGAAGGCTTAACAAACTCCTGTTGGTTGATAGTTCTTAACGGCCAACATTATTAGTCGTTGCCTGGAAGAGATCGCTCGAAAGCGATAATGCCGTTGTTGCTCTCCTTTTAATTTAGCTATGTTCAATTTTTATATTGTAATGTAACGAAGTGTTAATTAATAAATAAAATAAAAATTATTAATTATATTGTTTCAGGACACCTTACCAATCTGATGACGTCATTCTAATTTCATCAAGTTCGTCATCTTGTTCGGATGATCTTGATGACTATGGTCAAAAACATGAGTATCAATGTTGGGAATCTGATAATGTTACTGCTGGTTGTAAGTCATACATTTTGTTTGTAGGTTCTATTTTAACTTTGTTTGGAGGCACTTTTTTACAACTTTGATTCCAAAATGTGTTAGCATAGTGCAGAACAGTAAAAGAACAGTCTGAATTCTCACCATAGTTGACTTTGAATCTGATATTGGATTTTTGACGTTATACTTCTTTTAGCGCGATGTAGAAAACTGATGAGAGTGAATTTTTACGATGCGCGCGCACACCAACACCTAAATTAAACATCGTTAAGTTAGGTCCAGGTGGCATGGAAATCGATAACTTTGTTCAAGTTGTATTATTTTTATATTTAGAACACGTGTTTCTTTACGGTATAATGTGTGTAACAGTGTGAATAAATAAATAAATATTATTTTGGTGTTTTTAAATGAATTTATATACGACGGTGATAGTATTTACTAATAATTGATTTATTTAAATAAAATCTATTTGATTAATTTTAATTTTTATCGTTAATCACTACTGCATTTTAATTTTTTTTTCATACGCCAAAGAAGTATAACTTCTTACGCGTGTACATAAGTACACACACTCTTTTTTTACAATTATTTAATTTAATTGGTAAATTTTATACCATAAGCATTTATGTTTTCTGCACTTTGGGTAGTTTCAGATTCGTTTCGAGTTCTCTCCTACAACGTTTTAGCTCAAAATTTGCTTGAATGTCATCCTTATTTATACAAAGACTGTACACCAACAAATTTAATATGGGAGGAAAGATTTCTAAAAATCTTCAATCAAATAATTAATGCTAATCCCGACGTAAGTTCATCAATTGATATATAATACAGGAAATATATATATATAAATTAAATGTCTTTTTTCAAGCAATCATATTTACAATAACAAAAAGAAACAAATGGTTATCATATTTTTTTCTCTCTGTGAATTAGAATAAAATAAAATAAAAAGGCAGTTCAGATGCTTCTTAAGCCTGTTCTCTGTATTATGTGTTATACTAGTTTTAAATTAAACTAACTTTCAGATCATATGTTTGCAAGAAGTAGAGGAAGCACGTTTAACCGACTTTACATCAAAATTGGAGACGATAGGATTTAAGACGTTTTTTAAGAAAAAAAAGATTAAGCAAGATGGCTGTGCTATTTTCTTTCGGAGTTCGAAATTTGAAATGATAGATAACTTGACGGTAAGTGAACATAACAAACAAACAAACCTGGGGTAAAATTTTGAGCCAAAGTCGAATAACGGGCAAACGGGAAGGAGGTAATACCGACGTCCATAGACATATAGAGGGTTTGCAAAGGCGTTGCCTTTTAAGAATTGGTACGCTCTTGAAGCACTGTAAGTGGAAATGTTATTCAGTTGTGGAGCGACGGCCGTCGAGGTGATACGGGTCTTCAAAGTCTACCTCGATGTTTGATAATAGAACTGAACATTCGTCGTCTTTACCACGAATCACTTGTCGGGGTCGAATAAAATTTAATGATATTCCAAAATGAGTTTGCATAGTCCAGAACAGTAAAGGAACAGTCTGGATTCTCACGATACTTTGAATCTGATATTGCATTTTTATACTTCTTTATATATATACGTATTTCTTTTGGCGCGATGAATTATTTATTTTATATTTATCTTTTTGATTAATTTTAATATTTATACGTTAATTGTTTACAAACGATAGAAATTCTTGAAGAAGCTTGTAGTGAACGTGTATTCCAGGTGGAGTTTCACCAACCCAATTTGCCAATACTAAACCGCGACAATGTGGCCTGTTTGGCTAAATTAAAGCTACGAGATAAACCAGACTCTATGCCTATAGTTGTTGTAACAACACATTTACTGTACAACCCTCGACGCATGGATGTTCGTTTGGCACAAATAAGGTTATTATTGGCCGAAATCGACAGATTCGCATACTACAATACAGGCAGGAAGTAAGTTTATTAAACGTAACATCGACTACGGACGCCAAATTTTTTTTTTAACCCTTATATTTTGAATTTCGAAAACTAAACAATCATTCAATTTCAATATTCATATACTTAAACTAATGGTCTCTCTTTTCACCGCAGAATAAACATCATTTGATAGTAAGAGATAAAAGAACGCTATAGTTAATTTTTAAATTAGACCAATTTAGTTTTAAGGAACCAGGTTTTGTTGGTGATTTCTATATTTTAAGTTAAATGTTTTTTTTGTTAGCATTTCGTATGCATTAGTTTGTTTGATAATTTTTATTTATATACAGGCGATCAGCTTTCAGTACCTTGTTTCTGGGTTCATGATATGCCACAATTGGTTTATCTCACCGTTGCAGCATCCACGGATTAACCACCAGTAGCGGCCACGGGGCCAATACTTTTTTTGGTTATGTCACTGAATAAAGTCATAACCGTCGCCCATGGATCTGGAGTCTAGCGGGTGTGTAGCCGACCTTTTTGGATATGGTACGCTCTTTCCTTGAAGGCATCTAAGTCGTATCGGTTTGGAAATATCTACTGGCAGCTGGTTCCGGAGAAGAGGTGCGCGGCAGAAAGCACCTTAAAAGAGGCGAAATATTTATATATCGCAATATAATTTCAGCCGCGGTCACTGGCCAATCGTTTTGACAGGAGATTTCAATTCTCAACCGAACAGTCAGGTTGTACAGCTGATACGTGAAGGATACCTTAGGTAGAGATTTTCCTTTTAAAAACCTAGTAATATTTGATGGCTTTCTAAATTGACAGTAAAGTGACTAACACATAGATTTAACGTATACATAATTTAATTCCTAGTAGTGTAGGTTTGCATAAAAACAGATTATAAATTTTTGTAAAATTTCTTAAGAGAAATATATATTTAACTTTACACAGTTTACTAACACAAATATTTAATATAAGCATCGACACTACATCTCTCTTCACTTATCACAGTTTATCACTAGAGTACTTAACACTTATCAAATGGTTCTTCAATCTTATTAGACCTAAAAGGAATGCAGTGGTGCTAGAATCTACGTCTTGGCTTTAGATTTCGGTTTTATTCTTTTTTACTAAAAGGCAAGTGATCATCCTTCTGTGCCTGACACGCCTTCGTCTAATTAAGCCGTGGTATGCCGGTTTCCCTGCGATGTTTTCCTTCAGTCCTTCAGACCTCAAATTCATTTACTGTTTTCTCAAGTGATATTTGCAAATATAGTCAAAATCTGTTATAGCAACATCGAAGAGACTCATATTTGATCGTAAAAATCGATAGTCGTAACAGCCGATGATGTTGTTATTAAGTACTTAATACATAGAATTCAGCCGGGACCTTTGATTTTGGTCAATATAATCGGCATGTTCTAAACGATGTCGTAAACGATTTTGAATATAATTGGTGAAACATAACAAACATGAATTGAATGATTTATTTTTACATTGCTGTTGTCGCTATATATTCAATTTCTGTTTTAAATATGGTAAATTTTACGTTCGATCGTTGTGTATGTGTTTAAAATTTGTAACGTCACAGTTTTCTCGTGCTCAAATCATTTGTAACTAATACATAAATTAATTAATTGTGTTAATATAAAGTAAATTATTGTTAATTACATAACTGAACGGTTTGCATTTTTAAGTAACGGCAAATAAAGACTCGTATATTTCTAGACTATTTCGCAACATGCGACATGCATGTGTTATTCTGAAAAGTTGATGATTCTACTCCGTAAAACCTCATTTTTAATTAGTGTGCATTCTTTGCGGTTTAATAAGTTTTTTTTTTAAATTACTGGTTGAGGCTTTGTCAATTGGCCTCTACCGCAATTAGACAACTGAATGAGTACCAGACATGAAACGTCGACATTGATATAAACCTTTACAAAATCATTTATTGAGATATATTTGTTTTACAGCGACCCGATTGTGAACGACGACCATTCGGATTGGAGAAACATTAATGTGACTAACAACTGCGAACACCTATCTTTATTTATGAACAGGCTTTCAGAGAACTTAACGTCTGATTTCAGCATAACACTGGTAACTATATATTTTTATACAAAACTAACTACCCGCGCGTACTTCGTTTCTCCTTAATGCCTGTCTAGCTATTAGTACACACCAACATAGAACATTTTGCTACGCTACCCTAGTGACAGACTTCAAAGTCCTAACTATCAAATAAAAAATAGGGGTTAATCGTAGAGGGGTGAAAATTAAGGGTTGTATGTATTTTTATATGTTGTATCATAAAAAATTAAAAACAAAAGTTTCGTCAAAAATAAAAAATAAAAAAATCTTGAGGTGGACGCCTCATAACGCTTAGGGGTATGCAAAATAGATAGTAGCCGATTCTCAGACCTACTGAATATGCATATAAAATTTGATAAAAATCGGTCTAGCTGTTTCGGAGGAGTATGAGAATTTTATACATAAGATTACGCAAGTATGAATAATTTGACAACAGTGATATTTGAGACTTACAATAAAACAAAAAACACGATAGAGCGTTTCTGGTGTCGGCTCGGATTTCTATATCAAAAAGCGTTATTTAACACGTTTCAGGTACTGCGAATGTAATGCGAATCTTTAAATTGCGAAGTAAAATCTAAAATATGTCGATTTTTTCTCTATTTCCACGTGTAATATTTTATGTAAAATTGTCGTATATATTAGAATAGATATATTGTTGAAAATGTTTATATTGTTGTGGTGTGCTTCTATTAATAAATTTAAACAAACGTCTTCTGTACCCATGCACAGCCGGGGTTCAAATTATTTTTTATTTTAATAATATTAATTATTATTTTTAGCAATTATTCTTATTTCTTAATAAAAATAAAACTTCCATACACACAAGTTACTTTTGTATTTTTAGATTCATAATTCGGATTACGGGGAAAGTAATATATCTGAAGATGATATGAATAGTAAAAGAGTCCAATTCGAGGAAATGTTTACAGGAATGACATTGAGACATTCTTTAAAATTTTCAAGTGTTTATGATCACGTAAAGAAAAATGGTAAAAAGGAGGGTACGACTTTCCAAAATAGTTGGGTGACGGTTGACTATATATTTTTCAGGTAAGCTATGTAAAATTGATTAACTTGTTATTAATTTTTGTTTTTATTGAACAGGGGGCAAACGGGCAGGAGGCTCACCTGATGTTAAGTGATACCGCCGCCCATGGACACTCTCAATGACAGAGGCTCGCGAGTGCGTTGCCGGCGTTTAAAGTCTAATTGGTAGACCCTAAGTCGAATTGGTTCGGATATAATCCAGTGGCGTGACGTTGCATATACTTTGATCATTTTTTTAAGCTTACATTGGTTGACACTGTTATCTATGCCACTGTTACATATATCATATTTGAGACAAGCAAATCATAGGAGCAAGTGACAATTTCATAAATATAAACATATATCTAATCGTGCAATGCGTTATACAAACGCAAGTTCACTTCCATCAAGGCAATTAACATCGTTTATTCATTATATTGGGGTTGAAATTTTTTATTAATATTTATGTATTTATTCGTACATACATACATTTATACATATAGTACCGCTCGTCTCGTCGAATTCGGCGAATTTATTAAAAAAACAAAAAACTGAGTCAATACACACTAAATAAAGACGATAGGGACATTGTTTATGAATTTAAATTTTCTATTACTATGAACGGTTTTTTTAGTTAATCAAATATTTTCGTGTTTCAGTAATTTGCTGAAATTAGAGGAACGTCTACGTCTTCCTTCAGTGTCGGAAGCAAAAAAGATGGGCCCGCTACCTAACGACTACTGTGGCTCCGACCACATACCGCTGGCCGCCATGTTTACCTTACGTAATGTGTCTATGCCTTCATAGAGGCCGCCAAAGTAGGTTTTATTAACTTTATTGAGTTTTTAATAATTATACATTAATAGTATTTTATGAACTAGACTTAAACAGACAACAAACGTAATGCAAGTTCGTGTAAGACGTTATTTTTGTGTAAAATAATAATAATAATAAAATAATAATAATGTTTAATCTGTTAATGTTTTTAAAAGTTTATAGTATAATTTATATTTTAAAGAAAAAAAAGTAGTGTAATTCTAAGAACAAAATTACTGATTCAATATCGGAATATAAAGTGTACAAATGTGCAAGTATTTTTATTTAAAAAAATGTTATGACATTTAAATGTGGTAAAAGCAGGCAATGTACATTACAATATAATGTACATTAGTAAAATGTACATTGAATCAATTAACATTTATGTAAATAGAATATTTTATTTACAATGCAATTCGCCTTAATTATTTGTAATTGTCATGTTTTTACTCTTAAAACGATAGTTAATAGCTTGAAGAGGTTTTGTGAAATATAATATTAAAAAAAAAATTGGAGTCTTATTTTCCTTTCTCATTGCGAAAATTGTCATTTTTGCATGGAAACAAACCCGTAACAGACGTGGTTAGTATTTTCAACAGTAGAAGTATGCTAAAAATCTTTAGAAAAAATTATTTATTTATAAACTTATTTAATTATAATAGTTAAACATATTTTTGGTGTTATTTAACAAGCCACCATACTATAGAATGTAACGTTTGTTTTGAGTCAAATAAAGAAATTTTTATTTATTTATTTTATAAACCAGTACCGAGCACGGATTTTTAGGTCTAAGATATGGGTCTAATATAAGGGTTTCCTTACGATTTCCGTGATTCAGACGACCTCAGACTCGAGAGACTACCATGCCAATACTGCAGAAAATATTACACGGTTTTTTATGATAAAATCATTTTTCTACGATAATTCTATTTGTTTGAAAATATTTGGTAATAAAGGTGTGTTTTGTCTAAGCTTATGATTAAAAGTTAAATGTGTCTATTAAAATGCATACATAAGTCGGTACTAAAATTTCATACGAACAACTTGTACGCACGTTCTTGCGTATGTTTCGACTTTTTACATGTTTATCATACACATACACCCTCGGAATGGTTTACATTTATTAGATCAAATTTCGAAGAAAAAGTTCCTTGAAAATTCACATGTGAAATCAACCACATACATTGACATTAATCATATGTCAATATTTAAAACTTATTAAAGAGTGACTCTATTTTTAGCTTTGTAGCGACATCTACAATCTACGGCTTTAAGAATCCTGGCTGAGGGCATGACTATATTTACTAAATCGGCGTCGTAGTAGTTGTGGCTACAGAGTATAGATGGCGCTATAATTAATATTGTCGTCAATTTTAATTTCTTGTTAATCGATGTTAATGAGGATCGCAAAAGGGAATAAAAATTAAACATCAATTACACTTTATTGAATAATTTATACAATATTGGATTTACAACATATAATGAGTAAACTAAGATGACAGCTGTAGAAACATAATATGAAGCGAAAATTTTAAAGGTTCGGTAGGCTTACATATATATTCATATCTTTAAATGATACTTTATAACTATAAATAAGACTTTGATAAGGCATTCTACTAGGAAATTATTTCGTAATACTTCATTGTGATAAGCATGGTTTTATGTATGTTTGTATACGGCTGAGTTATCTGGTGAAAATAAATAATAAACTTTGGTTAAGAGACTAGAACGGTAGGATTCAGGTTGAAGACTTAGCACTAAGCATGAAGCCCGTCTGTCACAACGGCCGTGATGCCAACTTGGTTTCCCGCAAATTTAGGGGAATTTGCCCTGGAAGGTATTTTTGTTAATTATTTGAAATAACATCTCAAACCGAATGACAAACGCTTTAGGGGGTTTTTAGCTGATCCTAAGGGGAACAGTCTGTAGAAGATGGCATCACTGTGCTTAATGGAAATTATAGTTCTTGTTAAGTCTGGATCAGAATCTTTAACCTTAAAAAACCGCATCTGTCCAAGATTACGTTGCAAATCAGAGCTTTGGTAAAATAGAAGACATTTGATGATAAAGGGAGTATTTCTCCCTTCCCTTGTCTTTCGAAACTTGTAAAGAAACTTGACTAATTACATTTTGTATAGGAAATATATGTCTGAAAATCGCTACCGAACCTGGCGATATTATTATCACAATGAGCATTTTACTTAAACTTAAAAGGTTTTTAGTATAACTAAAAAAATATAGGCTATTTTTATTTATGAAATCGACGTCATTGTCAAACTAAATTCTGTAATAGGTTACAGTAAGAAAAATCTATTTTTTTTAAAACAACGGGGTGATTGATAGTCAGTAATATACACGAAACAATGCTGCAAACATCAGTAAAATTATCTTTTGATGCTAAAAATATGTGAACAAAATTCCTTGAAAAATGTTTAAAAATTTACAGGTGAACTTTTTCGATATCAACACGTTTTATCCATAGCAAATCTGCATTAGCAATAATTGTGAAATTTACAATAGAAATCATTCTCGCTATGGTCACCAACATATTTTAATGTGGTAGTGTGTAGCTGATTCGGACCTCTTACAAATTTAAACTAAGAAAGCGTTTTTGACACTAATTACGTTATACTTTGCATATAACACATGTTATCCGCAAAGCATGACGTAGTTAGCCCTGTAGGGCACAGCCTCCATTTTGTGGTGTGCTTAGCACGTAGATGACTTCTATGAGACCGTGATGAAGGAGTAGAAGAAGTGAAACATGATTTTACTATTTTGTATTAATATTTTTGCGATACTTCTAACGGGATGACACAGTGCCTGATTTTTTTTTGTATATTTTTACTCTATTTTACTATATTTGTGCCGCGTAGTCTATATTTTTTACAAAAAAATCTGTGCTTGCTTCATAATAATAATAATATGTTTTAATAACTTATACTTTTGCGTTATATTTTTTGTTGAAATGTAATTAAATTGTTTGATATAAAATACTACTAAAACTGATTTTACCCTCGGGGTACCACTTCAAATTGGTGATATGTATGACATTATTAACTTCTAAGACGTGTAAAATGCTCACCAAGATAAAGAATTCCTTATTAGGTGACAATATAAACTCAGCAAAAAATCAAATTGAATTTTTCTTAAAGTTTTATCTTACATTCAAACAGAGGTAACGAAACGACATACATATTTTTGTGACTCTATATTGCCACTTAACCTAGGAAGAAAGTTTTAGCAGCAGAATATGTGAACCATTCTTACATTGGATATTTGAAATCAACACAAAATATTGTAGTAATCTTACATGAGTGTTACGGTGCGGTGTTCTTCGTTCTCCGATATAACCTTCCGAGACAGATTTTTTATTTTTAAACTCCACACAACATTGGCACTTCACCAAATATTATCAAAGAACGAACAACACGGCGTGATCGCAATGGCACTGTGTTCCAAAACGTGTTCTAAATTATTGTGTACAATTATAAAAATTAAGAAAAATATATTTTATTAAAAGTGTAATAAATACGTACTTTAATGCGTGTTCACGTGGAATCCGAAACTTTAAATTACATTTCTTTATTTAATTATTAGATTACCAAAATGACAGCCGCCTAAAATAGAATGTATTTTATGAACTTATATGACCCCGTTCTAGATAGAAGCTTTAATTGATAATCGGGACCATGCATGTTTTATATTTAGTGGTATCATGATAAATTCCCCTCATATCTGACTACCAATAAGGCTAAATATTTTTGTAAGCCATTATGGCACTGACACGAGATCCTAATCAAAAATAAGTCCACGCACTAATTGTATTTACTAAATAAGATTATTCTTAAATAAAAAAGGCGTTCGTGTATACAGTTATCTACTGAATTTACTTAGCTGTTAATTAGGAAGTTCTACTCATTTGCGAGTTCAAATAGAACCAAAACTTTGATTAATTCTATATTATTTACGGCTATTATGAGCTTAAAGTCAGATAATCATTATATTATGGGAGAGTATTTGGTGCATAATGATACAGAAGACGGGAC
This sequence comes from Pieris rapae, assembly GCF_905147795.1. Classification (NCBI taxonomy): domain Eukaryota; kingdom Metazoa; phylum Arthropoda; class Insecta; order Lepidoptera; family Pieridae; genus Pieris; species Pieris rapae. The sequence goes on along the minus strand of NC_059534.1, from coordinate 3,628,565 downwards.
GAGGATGAAAATCATACATAGTACATGTACATGTATACGGCCATCGAACCTATTTAATTTACGGCACTATAGGAATTAAATATCGCACGATATTATATCTATTTTCTAATTATTACTGGATGGAAATGTTATTTCGCGTAAAATTCTGATTACCTCATAAGATCTCATTTTAAGTATACTAGAAAAGCTCTAAACATTATAAAACCTTAAATTTTAATGTAAGAGATTAGGTATTACTAAATTTCCATTCTTATCATACGCGATAATTGTGAAGCCAGCTGAATAAATTCTATAATCTTCAACTGAAGTTTTAGTATGAAACCGAATAGTCAGTCAATTTTAAACGTGATTTGCAAATATCGTAAATAATATGTATAATTAAGTGATAGAATATGAACACGCTTTTTCCTGGACGGAGAGGGGCAAGTGTTAAGAAATTATTATTTTCGCTTAGTACGCAGATTACATTGATGCAAAAACTTATAAATAAACATCGCAAATATAAATTACGCTTGAAAATATATATTGAATACAAATCAACGTTTAAATATCTATTCTGTTTCAAAATTATTGTTTAATACAAAAAATTCGTATTTTGGTGTTTTGGCGTTATAAGTGCAGGACTCACAGTCAATACTTAGTATTACTCCCGAATGTCAAACTCAAAACGTTTTGACATGCAGGGTTTTATTACGCGCTAAATCTCGAATCTGCCTTTTACCACGTAAATCTAAGTAGGGTATCAATTATACAGTAATTCTTTGAGTCAATGTAATCAGCATGTCTTATGTTAGTCTGTTTAAGCATAAGCTGTCGCAACCGAGACGAGTCCCGTCCAAGTTCCGGAGAACACGTGAACCGCTCACAGACCGTTAATTGCTCAAGCAGAAGTACGAGTATACCCAGTCGATATACGGTAAGGTTTGCATATATCTAATTATAGACCTTAAAATAAAATATACAGATAAAATTTTACTGATTACAGTTGTTTACTAAAGACCATATTATATACAGTCTGTCTTTTCAGACTAAATATATTAATAGTAACCAACTTCGCCCTAACTATTATAGAAAATTATCTGGGTGAAATCTAGATATATGTCAACTACTTATTGTTAAGAATCTTGAAGTGAAAGATAATTTCAAGATTCCATTCGAGTCATTTAAAACGAAGTTGGATATTTTGTTTGCTTCCTTTATATCTTGCCTATAAAAGTTTACGTTCATTTTGATATAAAGGATAAAAGCCAAGATATAAAGGAGAGTAAACGGTGTTAATACGCATCGGGTCCGTGACTACATTCTTCGATACAACTAATAATACTGAGCAAAAATTATAATACGCAGTGAGCGTAAATACAATTTTGGCCAACATGAGTAATTCACAATCCATTGCGACACATCTATACTATAATTATAGTTATTGGAATGTACGTCAGTCTCGCCTCAATAAAATACATTTTTTTTAAGAAATTGGTCGATAACTATCGCGCTTTAAATCGTAATTTAATTATATTTACCATTGAGAAGATTAGGCAATACGAATAAACAACTCCTCCCAATCGTTTAGCGGTGGTAGGTAAATATGCCAAGTCTCTGTTGTCTTTATATAAATTCCGAATTGTTTTGACAGTTTTCAACAAAAATGCCTTTACAGACGTAATAGTGTTAAACATTGTTCTCCACTAGTCTTACGCTAAAATTAATATAATCCGACTTTCACCTATTAATTCCTGTAACTCGTCAGTCAGTGGACCCGTGCGCTACTGACTATATAGACACATATACCTACAATTTAACATATATAGATTGACACATAGGTATCTGTACTTGCAACAACCTCGATGGCTTTTGTGCATCCAAATGAAGTCTAAGACAGCCTTTGAGTTTAAATTCGAATACAAAGCATGTGCGAGAATATACTTGTATTCGTTTAAATTCTATATATTATTACTCATAAATAAGGAGTTTTATTACGTAATTTAAATATTTGTATGAATGGTTTGAAATGCAGTGTACCGTAAAAGCCTAATAAGGTTAGGTAGGATTTTGATTATTTATTTACCTTGTGCCCAATCCGAAACAATTATATAGCTTGGCAGCCACGAAGGTTGATCTATTAATGAAATATATTTTATCTGATCGTGAACTTATTCTAAATTGAGAGTTTAAAATGTATTTTTTTTTTATTTTTTGCAGCAGGCCCTATGATTTCATTAGAATAGGTTTTATGTGACTGTTAGAAATGTAAAAAATGTTTTGTCGTGATGTAATAACTATTCAATGAAGGAAATTGTCAGGCGACACAGATTGTCTTATATTCGCATATTGGGGCCTACTGTTATAAAAAACTATCGGTTATTTTTAAAATCCAAGCGATATTTTGGCAGCTTTTGTTACATAAAACTTAATCCCAAACATAGACACAAATATCCTTAATCTTATCACTTAACACTAATTTAATCTAAGAGAATAAACGAGTAATATTTAATGTTTACCGCTATGACATGTATAATGATATGGGAAAAATTATTTATCTTTGAACATTTAAAACTTCTTTTGATATAAGCAATATTGAGAACACACCATCAAACAGCATATATCGAGAAGGAAACATTTATAGTTGTTAAAAAGGAAATAGGCACGTGGAATCAATGTGGCACACAAATGCTTTAGAAGTTTGGTTGCTCATTCTCAATAATGCTTATAATCAAAGCGATATTTCTACGCCTACACACAAGCAAATTGACAACGAATTTGAGATGATAAACTTCCATCATAAAAGTCTCCGATAACATTCCATTTTAAATACAATCGAATCCGCTCACACGATATGTAAGTTTTAAATGTAAAGCAAGCGAACTCTGAATTATTGACGTTATCTATAAATTTAGAGAGAAAATTGACGCAATTTAAATACAAGATCGCCTGATATGAACTTATTGCTCATCGTTGACACGCATTAAATCTTAGCTGCACTGGGATATGCAATACTGGAATTATCACAACCTCTGCTTTCCATTAAATAAACACTTATCGTAAAACGACATTGATCCCCTACAACTACACGGTTTACTATTATGTTTTATTGAGGGTGTTACAAGTACAGTCGGCGATTGCCCATAGAATCACAACATTCAATATAAATACGTTTTCCTTGCCTTCAACCTCGTTCTAAATGCCTCACCATAGCCATTTTCCACATTCACCTCATTCAAACGATACTTTCCATCAAAAAGATTGCATACAAAGCATAGATTTAGGACGCCTTTCCCATCGCTTAGCACCGTTTTATGCAACAACAAACATTGAAATATTACGATCTCTTATAAATCCGAACTTCAGACATCCTATTTCTATCCAATATATACCAATAGTAGCATCTACAGAGGCATTAATTGTCAGAATATAATTCGATTCGACAATTATTATCGAAAGTCTTGTGGCGCTAATTAGATGTTTAACAAAGCGATTCTTATTTTACGTCAATAACTGTGTTTTTCAAAATCCGTTTTAGGCACACTAGCCCCTTGTCACATCCTTTGTATTGTCATATACCAGAGTCCTAATTGTACCATCTAATAATTGTAGGCCTATTTCAATTACATATTTCTGAAGAACAATTCCTAATATTACAGAAGTGTCGAAGTGTGTAGCTGTAAGTGTTGAAGCGGAATAAGCCTTTAAAAATATTTATTTCCATCTTTAATTATACATATATAGCAGGGTACATATTCAAATTGTGTCAACAGCACTAAATAAGGTAATCATGTCCAATTTCTTTTGAGACTTTATAGTTTGTATACATCGTAATTAGAGCTTCAACAAGTATAAAATTATACTTGTAGAGAATCGCATGGCCAGTTCCAAGTCATCCACATGTGGGTATATGAGTATTGTGTTGGTCACTCATCAGCTACTAGTATGCAGCTCACTGCAGCAAAGTGTGATATGTATAATACCTAACACTTCAAGGTTGGTTTATCATATTATTTAAAGAAAGTTATAATGCTTTTTGAAATAATTTTAAAACAACCAATTGATAACGTGAAATCTGACATCTGAATCAAACCGACAGAATGGTTTAAAGTTATTCAAAGCGTAGGGCATAGAAACCTACCAGTATATAATTTTTTATTTTGATTACATACACCCTTATACCGGGGCGTTTTTATATTAAGCGAGCACCTTTTGTTTACTTGTGATTGGACTAGAGGTACCTAATCATAATAAAAGGAAAATCACGTCGTCTTTTGTCTTAAATCAATCCAAATGTTACACACAATTAAAGATGGAGATAAATGAAACTATTACTAAATCTGTTCTCATATGGTACAAGCGTTTATAATAATGGCTAATTTCTAACTAATTCGTAGAAGCACGTAAAGTCCTCGAGAGTCTAATGAGGTAAGGCTGAGTGGGAAGCGGGGGGAGGGTCACACGTGGCAGGCAGGAGGCGAACGAGCTGGCAGTCGTCCGCGCCAGACACCGCAAGTTATTTCCCGACTCGCCTTTCCTGAAATATTAAACACACAATTGTAATTTTATATTTTACTAACTGACAACCAGTGACGTTCCACGAATGATATTTAAACTCACAAAGGAGATTGCCTATTTATAAAAGGTTTTTTGAAAAAAGAAAAAGATTCCAGGACACGAAAAAATTGTATTCGGTATCTTTTTTAGTAATGAAAGGAAAGCAGACAATCACCTTCATTAGTATGTCATAATATCTGCATACGTTAACTTATGTAACCCAGGCTCAGTCTGTTTGTCATTCAACTGGACTAGATAATTGGGTGAGATATGTCTTGTTGATAGATATTTTGACATTTTATTACATCTCGTTAAGTTAATGTTTATGGGTATAATTCTCATTTGCAAAGACACGTGAAACATCACTTGTTAGGTACATAAAAACTAAAACAATGCAGGATGTATTCGACTGCCAATTATCACGATTAACACCGATTAGAGTTTACGATTGGTTAATAAAATCAATTTAATCATTTCTTGATATACATTTTACAATATTATTAAAAAAAGTTACTAATTAACACACCGAATTTTATAAGTTTTCTTTTTGTTTCCTTGTCCATACTAGTTAATTAAAAGTGTCATACTTTTAATTAACTACAGTGCAAGATATCTATCGACTTTTGAATTAAAAATAAATACTTTTAAAATATATTTTACAACAATTTAAAAAACACACCTGTTCGTAAACTCGTATTGTAATCGAGAAACACATGCAAATTTTTTTTTACCTAAACATCGGGTTAACGTTTACAAAGAAACTAAATGCATCACTAAACACTCAACGAAACGTACCGACTTACAATAACTTCCGTAAATTATAAAAGTAAAATTAAAACACATATTGGTACACATCCAATTATTCGGAAGAGGTTTACACACAGTAGGACATACCTAATTAACCCCCGACGATAATTAATTTATCTCTGTAGAGTTATTATATTTAAAAAAGATATATAAGTTATGTCTAAACGTTATCTTTCGTCGGGAGATTAACGATTCGCACGAAAACGTCTATAAAAGTGACGAAAAATAAAAAATGTGCTAAAAGTAGCACTTATGAGCGATCCTCTTAAATCGAGAACACTTAAACACCGGGGTGATTTATATTACGTAGGCATTTTTAGACGCTTTCATGACTTACATAGAATGAAAGGACGCGAAGAACATGAGAGGAAGACAGGAGGCAGGGTTATTCTAAGACATCGCTAGCGGCACATAAGCTATTAGCGAAATGCCTTATGTCTGGCTTTTCAATGACACTTGACGATCGCGTAATAAATCTCATTAGTGACGTAGTAAAACAGTATCTGTAAGGCATCTGACTTAAATGTTCAATGAAATGCCAGTGAGTGTGTCATGCTAAAATCATTTTCGACTTACAGATTTAATTTCCCGCGGGATGATGAACGAGTACTTCTACTTCAACTGAACAAACCAAAAATGCATTAATGTTACAAGTGAAATGTGAGTGTGTTGTGCTTCTACGTAACTATTTAGTCATGAGTCAGACATTGCGTTTGGAAAGACGCTATCACGAATGTCGTGTCCGCTCCGCAGCTTTGCGGGGATGTAAATTTTTAATATCTGTAGAGTGGGGCACGAGGGCAGCGCAGAGCATCTGTGATGAGGGGGCGCGGGGCGAAGGGGGTCCGAGCACGTGTGGGGCGGGGCTTCGCGAGCCGCCGGGTGCCGCAGCACGTATCGATCGGGTCGCTACGTATCCATTCACCGCCGATCGAAGCTCGCCTGCATCGCGGCCCTTACCGTCTCCTCAATGGTATGCTACCATTGCCATTCATTGCGATTGCGATTATTCAGATTGACATGTTTATCAACTTCGCGGTCACATTACGTAACTTTCTCATAGTGCGGCTTTTCTGTGCTGATTTAATTTGTTTTTTCTTTCTATGAATATAAATCGTTTTCGAGTTCCTGGCCGCTTGAATTTTATTTTCACGAAGCATGTGAAGATGGCCAATTACTTTAACATAATTATTTATTTTACTCACGTTTTGCTAAAGTGAAATGTTCAACACATACACTTATATTTAATGACTCTTGACGCTAATTCGACTTACCGACAGCATTTTGAAAATATATAATTTATTCACACGTCTATAAATGCATAGATTATTCCAGAGAGAATAAAAAAATACTTTAAAAGTACATTTACTACGAACAATTTAGAATTAAATTTAACAATTAAATTTATTGGACTGAATTCTCACAGTTGAAGCAATGTCAAGGTGTCCTAATACTACGGCGTAGCAAACATGTTACGAGTGTGACACGATCATGCTACGAAGTCAGGAAGCGGAAATCTTTACCAACTTTGAACCTTTTACGGTGTTATCTTGGTTGTAGATTAAAATATGTGACGAATAAAAATGATTGATGTTTAACATATCTATATTATAATAAGGATTCCATCCTTTTACGTGGTACCTTAATATTAAAATAAATAATTAATTAGAGTATAGTGTTTAAGGGAAAAAAAGAAAAATTACCCGTAGGTCAGACGTCTGTTTCTATAGATTCAGGTGCACTCGCGCTATGCAATTGGTTGATTCGTACGTTGCATTGGGTGCGCCTGCGCTGGTCACGGCGTGCGTCCATGCAGTGGGCTCGGGAATTGCGCTTCGCCAATGCAGCTTGTTGCTTCCCCAGCTCTTGTTGTTTTATCTGGTAAACATGTCATTTATATAGTAAGACTTCAATGGCTGAGATAGATTAAGAAGACAGGTCCGAAGCCCGGAGACTTCTGCCCTATCTGCTGATGGATAATACACGAAATAACACATTGAAATAGATACAACATATACGTATCACAGTTAAAATATTATCGGCGCAAATACAACATTAAGAAATAGCTAAGACTTTTGAGCATATATTTTACCAACCTGATTCAGCCGTATTGCATCAAGTAGTTCTAGGGTTGCGATATCATCACTAGTACCAGCAGCCTCCATGACCTTTTTCTGCTCAAGGAGCAACCTTCCTTCCTCACGTAACCGCCGAAGGTTGGTCTCCAAGTGGGGATCAGTTACTAGAGCCGATTCCTCTAATTCCATCATATCGGATGATGAGTCATCGCTAACTGAGGACTTCTTGATTGGTCCTGAAACTGTATGGCACAGTCATGTATAATTTTTCAGTTAAAAATTATTTATTGATCTAGCATAATTTTAGTAGGCGTTAATAGGTTGATAATGCAACTTGCTTCTTATATTTACATCATAATACACAAACTTTTCTTTAAGTTGACTTATCAACCTATTATAGTTTTAGTCATTTTAGCGTTTAATACGTTATTCCGGAATCTATCTAGCTTTGTTAATAATTAATAACATACTTTGAAGACCACTACACTTTGTCTATATTTGGCAAAGATAATATATTACAATTTTTTTAAGATGACAGACAGAATTGATTACTTTTATAGTAGCATACGCGATATAGAAATACGCTTCTTGTTATGTGAGAAGAATAATATAAATATATATAAGCTTTTAGAATTTATTGATTAAGTTACGCTAAATAGAAGAACTAGTCCTACTTTATAGGACCACCTGATATTAAAAAACAGAAGTGTTCCTGACCTCTTAAGAATAAGTAAGTTGTCAAAACCGTACAGTCGGAGACGTTTAAAAGAATCAAAAGTTGCTTACAAAGTTTTCTTTTTAATTTACACCCATCTGCATACAGTCTCTTGGGTTTTGTCAGATCTGACTTTGATTAAATGACTTAATCGTTATGATATAAATATATCGTAAAATATGTTGTTAGAATTGATTAAGTAAAAAATGTATAGTATAGCAAAATGAACGAACATTTTGCTATACTGGGTTTAGATTTTCTTATATCCGTAAAGGTAACGTTTTTGAGTCCGAAGCTGCCATTTCTAGATACGTTAATTAGATTATTTTTTGTTTCATTATTGCATGTTTGTGGAGACATAGCGTCCTTTTATCAATTCAATCATATAACGAATTGAAATTACTTGATGAGTCTTGAAAATTTTTGGACCCTACTAGCTTATCAAGCATGCGATCAGGAAGATCTAGCTGACAAGTTTGTCAAGCAGAGAGAGAGTGTCAAATCTTCCTTTTCCTAAAAAGGCCCTTCAGCTGACACTAAGGACTGGTGAGTTTGGGGTGTCACACTAGGCCCCTGGCGACAACTACGACGCATATATCGTCATGATACGCAAAAATCACACACTACACATCATAAATGAATCTCGTATTGATACCTCTATAATTAACTCAATATCTTTCAGTTATTTATAGTTATCAATATGTTCAGTAACCGTACACTATCAATAAACGACTTTCAACACGGCCGTTAGACTTTTAATTAACTAAATAAAGGCTTCACTATCTTCCTAGTAACTGAAGCTAAATAGAGCGAGTTAGAAGAAGCAAAGACATATAATCTTGTTACGTTATGGCATTTGCGGTTTATGTCGCATTTAGCATAGGCTACCACACGTTCAAATCGGATTATTGGTGTAATGCTTGCGGCTGGCCATTTACTAACGACATTGTGGGCTTAGCAACCAGGGAAACCTACGATCTACATAATAAGAAGGTTGCATTTTCCGAAATACACGGGCTTCTTTGTACATAATTTCACAGGAACTTGAGAGAATATTTTTATGTTCTCCATGTAGTCCATCTATGACATGATTTTTGATGTGAAGTATAAGAACTGCCTTTAAACAGATAAACAGAATTTTGTAAATAATATTGACATTCATAAGCATGGCCTAAGGACACATGTTAACTGAATAATTGTATTTTGATTTCATTTGATTCGAGTCTAATTGTTAAGGACGGTGATACATGTAAAAAATAAAATTTCTATCGAAGGTTTACTTTGTACACTGGCTGAGTTCACAAGAGCGCCTTGTTAGTTATAAGATCGAGATATATACATTATTTAAAGGTTGTTTAGTAGTTACATACCATTAGTATTAACTGTAAAAATAGCATAATTAAATGGGGAAATAAATAAATACACTACGTATTATTGCCGTTTAAGTCTCGGGGCCAAGATAGTGTCATCTGTCATAGTTGTATTACATACGTAATTCAAAGATAATATTATTTACTATATAATTAGCATCAAAAAGGTGTATTATTATTCACTTTTGTTAAAAATCTAGTCGGCTAAATTATTTAAAAATTGTGTTTTATTATAAGTAATTATTAAATATTGATTTATCAATACGATGGGAATAATGATAGTTAATTTTAAGAATTATCAGTGAAATATTATTGATTTGTTAACAGCTACTTACCTACTTTTTGTACCAAATGATAAGTCTACATTTAAGCTAAAAAATCCAAACACCAAGCAAATACACACACAGAACAACACAAAATAATAATAATAATATGACGTCATTAACAAAAGCGTAACTCAAGCAAACAAATAAATAAAAAAAACTTACACTTTGTGAATTGTTGATATTTTGAAATATTTTCAAACATGTCGATTGAAAAATTTTGTTATTAAACTTATAAGTAGTAAATCTGTTTGAATTGAGAATTAAATCAAGTCAACGACATTAATTTTATTCGAATCGATTAAAATAGAACATAATTAAGATGACCATGTCACCGTATCATTATGAATATCAGTCTTCTTCTACACTTCGTAAAACTCACTCGTAAAATGTAAAACAGAAAACAGACTCTGTTCCAACCGTTCTAAAACGAGCATCGCCTAAGAACTTTAAAAATAAATATGTCGCAAACATAACTAGAACAAAAACTATGTTTATTACCGCATCTTTACTCTTAGAACTAGTATTTACACATTGTGTCTTAATCGATAATATCACAAGAATCGTCTCTTTCGATAATTTAAAGTCTCAATTTAACTTATAAACACTTAAAGTTATTGATCAAAGAGCTCGTCACGATCATCATCCTTTCCTGAAAATATTAAAAATAAAATAAATAAAAAAGGAAAAATAATATAAAAAAGTGTTCCACTGACAGATCAACGCTTTTAAAAGCAATTAACAAACTAAGTATGCCCCAAATACATAATTTAGCAAATTCTTATAAACATATCAACAATAATAGATTTTTATCGTACTTAAAAAAATATTTAATATTGTAAGGAACTTGTAATATTTATTGTTCAAAGCGTAAATAATAAAATATTTTTCTCATGGTTTTAGGCTAAAAATGTTGTCTAAACCGGTCAATCACGTTAATAATCTGTTATTTGCTATTATAAAGTGCGTGAATACTGTGGAAATAAATGCTCCAAATATTTACTAACCTAAGTATGGTTCGCCCAGGGTTCCTGGTAAGTACGGACAACTGGTAACATGGTTGAAGTTCTGCGACTGCATCTCCTCCTGATCAGTTTCACGGTGGTAGAAGTAGTTAAAGTTGGACACGATGACGGGCACAGGCAGTGCGATGGTAAGTACACCAGCAATTGCACACAAAGACCCCACGATTTTTCCCCAAACTCCAACAGGCCTAATGGAATAACGTCTTGTATAACAAATGTATGTGGACGTCTGTGACTGACTCACTTCGGTCCACTATGAAATACCAAAAGTTCGCACAGCAATACCTTTTATACATCACCATTCATACTCGCCAGCAATTTTCGCTTCGCTTAATGCCAGCAGTATGCCCACAAAAGACGAATACCAATGCTGACTTATATCAAAAAATAATTCGCGTTGCACATAAAAATATTTTTGTTGATATAATTCGGTATCAGGGACTTGTCATTATAGGGCATAATAATAATTAAGCTATATTAAATTGTTCTCATGCATTTTTATTTATACCAACAATAAAAAAAACTCTATCGAAAATGGTGTGATAGGTACTAATGAAGAAAGCATAAGAGAAATTTCATTCCTGAAACCCATTTTTACACATTGGTGACGATTTATATAACTAACCCCGAATTTTATATTCGTAACAAACTTCAAGGGAGCTTGCTGACGTAAGTCAATATGAATCTAGCATTCATAAGGTTTAGTAGAGATTCATGATTACCCACTGCAACTTTTCTTAGTTGGTCTAAAGATAAGGTGATCACCATTTTCGATAAGATACATTTAAACACGTGTCTATATATACAACAACAATTTCGTAATTACATTGAAGCAAAAGCGTTGGATAGGAACATTTAATACATTTAATGAGCTTTTAAAAGCAGTACAGTTAAAACGATTACGCTTTGGAAAGGGCGATTGTTAATATCTTCGATTCGGTCACCTTTAACGTCCTTTAATATCAAGACATCATTTATTTATACTAACGATACTAATGGAAATTACACGAATGAGCTAGGTGAAAAATAGTTTCAGGTTGAAATCGACATAACGGAAAACCATGATAAGTGTCATGAATGTGCGAACATTTTAAATAAGACTTCATTTTAAGCCAACTAAAAATAAAACAAACAAAGCTTACGATGGCGGTTATATGTATGTAAAACTCCAATGGTAAAGTGTCAAAACTGAACGATGAAATAAAACGACGGAAATATAAAATGATGTTAAGGGTGCATTCGCTGAATCATACGTCATGTCTCCGTATCCCACGGTCGTCATGGTAACGACCGCCCACCAAAACGCATCAGGTATCGATTTGAAGAAGCTATTTTCGCTTCCCGCTTCCGCGAAGTACACCGCAGACGAAAACAGCACCACACCTTTAAGCACACATAAAGGCGCATACAGTGGGAGACGATGAGTGGAGGCGGTCGGGAGCAGTCGCGGGACGGGTCGCGTCGCGTGAATTACCTCATGTCCCCATAGCCAACCGTGGTCATAGTTATAACCGCCCACCAGAACGCGTCCGGTATAGAAGAGAAATTTGAATCGGGCCGATCTTTTTCAGCAAAATATACGGTACTGGAGAAAACAACCACGCCTGTAAACATAAAGCTTGTTGTGCACGCTTGTCTGCGGCCCATCCGCGCTGCTCAGCATCACGCCAGGCAAATTTCCCCACACGACGTTAAACAGATCTCTTCTATGTATGTGACATTGTAAATAATTTGGTGTCGTTTACTTATTTTATTATAGTAATAATCTCTGGTGAAAATTGATTTTGTATTATCTCAACAGACCAAATGCAATTTTTTGAATACAATTGCAAGTTTAAAATAAGTTTTAAGTACAAAAAAGCAGGGCAACTTACCGATGAAGAGAAAGAATATTAACAGTCCGAGTTCTCTCATAGATGCTTTGAGGGTACGTCCTAAAATTTGCAGACCCTTGGAATGACGAGAGAGCTTGAAGATCCGGAAGACTCGAACAAGACGAATCACTCTCAGGATTGCTAAGCTCATCGCTTGATTCGTGGACTTGTCTTGAGGGGATACCGGAGCTCGAGGCAGATTTAGCGTGTCCTCTTCTTCAGCAACGACGGTAGCAAGCGTGATGAAGTAGGGAATAATAGCTATGATATCTATTATGTTCATCACGTCTCTGAAGAAGTTAAATTTGTTCGGACATGCTAAAAATCTCACAATCAACTCGAACGTAAACCAGATGATACACAAGGTTTCTATTAAGAAGAATGGGTCGGTGATATCGGGGACCTCATCCTCTTCAATCTTGGTGCCATTGGTGGTAGTGTTGTAAACTTTGTAGTGCTTGAATTCTGGCAGTGTTTCAAGGCAGAAAATGACGATGGAAAGGAGGATCACGAACACCGAAATGATAGCAACAACACGGGCAGCCTGGGAGCTCTCAGGGTATTCGAAGAGCAGCCAGATTTTGCGCTGCCGTTCATTGGAAGGCAGAGGCTTCTCCTCTTCCTTGATGAAACCTTCATCCTCGCTGAAATGAAATTTTATTTTTATAAACTGATTTGAAATCAGTATAAAAATTTTAACAAATTTCAATGAACTGGTCATTTGAAAACAGTTCTCGATGTCCTGAGAACTTTATCTGAATAAATAATAGTCGGTTATTCGTTCAGTTCACTCTCAAGTTTCGAGTAACTTGTTAATGAATGCTTTCGTTTATTTAAATCTTTTTTTTTGACAAAAACAAGCAAAAAAGAAACATTTAAATATTTTTAGAGAATGGGTTTTATATTTCCATACCGGAATTTGTTTGTGGCCTGTTCTCCGAGTTCGTAGAATTTGATTTCCTCAGAGAAGACATCGAGTGGTACGTTGACGGGTCTTCGCAGTCGACCACCACTCTGGTAGTAATACAGAATGGCGTCGAAAGATGGTCTGTTTCTGTCGAAGAAGTATTCATTCCTGGAAGAGAAAACGTTTGTAACAAACATAAAATATCTTTTTATATATGATATATAAAAAGATATTTTATATATAATATATACTATATTCTATAATAAATATTTTTTTACCATTATTAATTATTATTATTAATTAAGTTTATTTAAAATTTAAATAGTAAAGTATAATATATTTGGACTTATAATGGTCTAAATTAAATGGTTTTTTTTTTAATTTTTTTTATATTACTAGTAATTATTGCAAATTGGAATAAAAATTTTTTTTTTGCTTATTCGAGTATGAAATCTATGCGCCAAACACATAATAGAAACAGTAAATATAATGATTATTGTTTATATGAAAATCCGTTTATTATTGTGTAGGGTTATATATTATTAGGTATATAAGTGAAAAACGTATTAAAGGATTACCGTATTGGGTCAAAGTATCTTATTCTTCGTGCTGGGTCTCCCAGCAGCGTTTCCGGGAATTGGTTAAGTGTCCTTAGTTGAGTTTCAAACCTGAGACCGCTTATCTGTTGATAGAAAAATAAATAAATGTATTATATCTGTAAATATCTGGACATTTGTATAAAAAGGCAAATTTGGTTACTTAAGTACAAACTAGTCCTTCAAGACGCAAGAGGGCAAAGATAGGATAGTAAGCCTAATAATATGGGTGTCAACGTATACTTTTCAGTGGTTAAAATAACACTAATATACTGTGTTTCAAACAAGAAAGTTTTATTATCATAAAACATTTAAAGTAAAGCCGAGATAATCTTGTCGCTTCGTCCTAACTAATTGACGATTACAAGCAACGTTGAAAACAAGTGTCCATATCGTCAAAGTAAAAATGAAAATTTCAAAGATTCTCTAACGAGCAGAAACTTTTAATAGGAAAACTTGGCTCGGCGTTGAGTCCCAATCAATGCTATTGGAAATTGTAATTTTATATTCTATCGAAGCTTACAAAGATAGTCTTTTGAGTAACTCGCTCTATTTGAATAGATTAATTCTTAATAAGCTGGAAAAGTAGTGCTTATCTTTTACATGCGGTGGTATTAAATTTAATTAAAAAAAAGAACGACATCTTGACGAATAATAATTTTTTGTCTTTTTAATTTAATTTCCATATTAATAGTGTTCATGGGCTAGATGGACCTTTAAAGTAATAGTTGACAGCAATTTCACTCAATATTAACGCCTCACGTATAATTACTTGAGACATATGTGGTTTTATCTAAGGGTGCGTCCACATCTGGCAAATGTGCCGCGAATGTGCAAACAGCTCGCGAGTTGCGCGCGTGCAGTCATGGCAATGGTTTGGTATGCCTTTTAGCGCAACTCATGCAAGGCTCGTAAAAAGCGAGCGCGATCTGCAACCGCCTCGCGCACATTAGCGACATATTCGCAAGGTGTGGACGCACGCTAAGGACAGTCATATTGTTCTAGGCATATCAAATGTATCTTTAGTCCAAACGTCTAAAATTTAACCGTGCCCTTCTACGATCTAGCGGTATACAAATCCGTATCACATGTTATAAAGCCGTTAAGCCTAGGCGCCTGGCGGCCTTGAGACAGGCGGACCTTGGGGATCTGTCTTAATGCTTTGTATCCACCAGCCAATTTAAAATTCCTCGCACTAAGAAGGTTGCGTAATTATCGTCAAGTGAAAAAATGGTCCCTCTCACCAGAAGCGGCTGACCAATTCTAAATTTAATTGTAATATACGCTTTGGTAATCAAAGGTAATAACAAATATTTGTCAACTTATTTTGTTACGAGAGTTTTAAACAAAGCGATTCATTAGTGACAACGACTCTCAGACGACACTACAAAAGCCTATTGACTTGGTCCAAGTACTTCTGTATTCAACATATAATAAACGCTATGTACTGGATCGTTTCCAATAAAATTCATTGTTATATCTGAAGAAATTTCGCATTCTATTGTTACTATAACGGCTGAATTATAGTCTGAATATTAGTCACTCCGAAACTTTCTACCCCCTTTTATCTTATTGGTACATAGTACTAGTGTATATTGGTTATACAGTTACAGATTACAATATTGTTACACTGTTATAGAAGACTACCCATCCTTCTAAATCTTGCCGTGTATTGGAAAAATTGTTTTGCTTGACCAAGTAATTTCTCTTGTAACTAAATTAATTAGTTATGAATATTTTTTTAAATAGGCTGACAATCCACTCGCGAGTCCCCTGGCATTGAGAGTGTTCAAAGGCGGAGGTGTAACTAAACATCTGAGCCTCCTCCCCCTGTTCTATAAAATAAAATAAAAAAATCTACCGATAGTGTTTAATTTCCGCGAATGGAATCTATTAAATTGAAAATTATTATTTATTATGTATCAATCTCCTGAAATAAATATTCGTAACAGTATCGTGCAGGATTTATTTAATTTTACGATTAAACCATGTTGCACATTCTTATAGTAAACTACTCTAACTCTATGTAGTAACTAGTGTACTAGCTAGACATACTTAACAAGGCAAAAGAAAGAATTTCAAGTTTTATCATTCCATATGGTATTGAATAACAATAAAAAACAATGATATTACTTAGTATTTTTTTTTCAAATTTCGAAAACGAAATTAAGAACATATATTTGTTGATTCCAATCAATAAAATTGGAAAATATCTTCAATTTTCATTTATCATGAAGCTTTCAAAATAAAAGCGTTTGAAGCATACACCTGTTTTAAAGTGGTTGAATATTATGTGTTTATTGTTATCACTTCACAACTAACTAATATCTCCCATTATTCATGTAGAGACGCCTACGCAACTATTTCAATATTAAATGCTCATAACTCCGCAGAGCGTGTCTATGCCCGTATTAAGTGTATTGTTCATTGACTTTCTCAAGAAGAGAGTCTTGCAGGATTTATGGTTATATGGTATGGCACGGTGACTTTACTTAGTCATGTATAAAATTAATTTCTCAATTTTTCTATATTCATTTAAATACAAGAAAAATGCTTATATTTAAATTAATAATAGAAAGAAGAAAAATATGTACAGAGAATAGCTATTCAAAGGGGGAGCGCTGCCATCTTCGGAACTTTGCCTGAAGGGACTTTTAATAATATATTTTAATTATTTAAGGTTAGTTATTAGTTATATTAGAATTAACTACAATTATATTTTTTATTGGTTTAATGTATTGAAATGATAAATTACTGATAGTATAGTAATACAATATTGAATTGAATAGATTATAAGATCTAGTATAGTAAAATAAAATATAAAAATGATTACTTTACGCCAGGTTTTCATTTTTATCCTGAGCCTTTATAATTGAAAAATATTCTAAACCAAAAGTTTGATTCATTAACGTATAAACGATACTAGAAAAAAAAAATATTATTATTATATTACTACTCTGTAAATAACGGAGGAATCTTTAATAGTACGTTTATGAGTAAAACTGTATGCACCCGTACCTTAGTAAAAAAAACATTGTCCCATAGCGAATAGCGTTGAATAGAGTGCACAGATAATAGGGATCAGGTATAAGGAGTATATAATACTAAAGTAATATACAAGTAAAATATTAGCACTAAGTTTCAGCCAGCCCTAAATAAAGTATGATTATTTTAATGTCGTATTAACCTTCAGTATTATCTTAATAGATATATTTCTTGTGTGCGTGTGTATGTGACTGAACTCCTCCTAATCGACTGGACCGATTTAGACGAAATTTTTTGTGTGTGTTCAAGGGGATCTGGGAATGGTTTAGATTCACAATTTTGTCCGCTGGACAATGTTTTTTTAATTAATTTTCAATTTATTAGTTGTTGTTGATTTTGGAATGTTTTACATTGGATCCGACAGACGGCGCTACCATCGCAGTGTCAAATTTTAAATAATATTCGAATTTTAATTTTAGTCTGTGACGAAATTTAAAAAAGTTTTGATATCATTGTGTTATATCGTGTGTGACCATGTGCTGGATCGTTAGATATTGTCATAACATTTGAATAATAATTTTCATCAAAATGGCTTATTAAAAATTGAAATTTTGAAATTAAAGACGTGTAGACAGGACAACGTCTGTCGGATCCGCTAGTATTAGTATATTATATATCAGCGGAAACGTAATTAATGTAAAATAATTAAAGCGTCAATCATACACTGATTTATTTAGGTCATTTAAATCCTAAGAATAACTACACTGGCCTGTAAACACTGCAAAATATTATAAATAGTACAAAATTATTTATGCAAATACTAAAATATCTCACACTCCTTTCTGCGGTTATATCTGGTTTTGTCTAGATTTATCTGAATTTTCATCATTCAGATGAAAGTAACAATTTCAACTGTTTTTTAGTCGCACTCATCGAAAGTTAGGTTTTACGATGTGTAAATATAACATTCATTGAGTAATGAAACGCCTTCACAAATAGATGGTCGTTGTCGATTTGTTTTATTGACCAAGACGCCACGCGGCCACTTGACAGATTCCTACAAACAACATTTTAACGACATAAGGTAACTTATAGACTGTCCCACTGATTCAGAAATACAAATATGTTTATTAACTTATTAACTACAATTCTCGTAAATCTCTTTCTGACAAATTGTTTTTATGACGCAGATGTGATATCATAAACACAAAGTCTTCGATATTTTTTAAATATCTGTCCAAAAGCTGTATAATTTAAATTAAATTATACGTAACCTAAGAATTCTATCTATTTTCTTCTGCCTCGTAATTAGCTACTACGCACATGATATGTTATATTAATTGTGACTCAATCAACCTGTGGGTTAGCTATAACATTTCATTTAATTTATACATATTATTGTTTATTTATTTATTTTTTGGGGTTTCTTTACATTCAGCGTTTTTTTTAATTTAGGTAGTGATATTAAAGTTTTTTTATAAATGATTCAGCACTTCTTGTACTTTAGCCTCTGTAGGTGCTTTTTTGCTTTTCAGTAATAGTTGCTGGAAGAAATCGCGTGTTAGCAATAAGGCCCGTTGCCTAATAACTTATTAACGTAACCTGCTTTTTTATAAGTATTGTTTTTGTGTAAGGTAACGAAGTGTAGATAAATAATATTTAAAAGTTTCTTTATGGATGGAGAACAAACGAGACTAGCTAATTATTTCAAAGAAACTGCTAATTCCCGCCCAAGGACACCTGCGAGGCTTGACGGCTTATGTAGCCTTGGCTCGTGCATAATCAGGTGAAAATGAAAAATAGATATTTTAATTTTATATGAATTTGCTGTGTAGTCGCCGCCTAGTATCGATATAAATCATACTATTTGCCCTGAGTTGTGAATCAGTTTTCGCAATACAGCTTTTGGCAATAAATGACGCCCGGTACCAATGCAAATCTTACTGCATTAAGTATTATACAACTATCGATTCGGTTACTTTGGTAGTTTATTAAGTCACCTAACCTCCAATAGGACACTTCTGCATCTATTTCATCAGGTGATCAGAGATCTGATATATTACAACTATTGAAACTTCTCGGAAATGTAAGCCTTTGAGTTGTCAAGCGTTAATCGGAGCGTATTAATTATATTATTCTTCTCTATTGAAATACGTGATTTTCCTCCTCGCTAATATCATAATTTTAACTGGGTCATACAGTGTTAGATAACGTGATCGATTGTCATACATTTATCATTGTGTTTTTTGGCATTGATTAAAATAGGCAAGTTGGTTTAGTCTTTAGTCTGAAGACTGAAGTCTGAATTTTTTAAACTGAGGGATAGCGTTAAAGTGTCCCCCTCCGTAAGATTTAAACCCCGACTGTGTACTACTTTTTATCTATGTGCTAACAGTTTGTAACAGTTGCTCGCACTGTGAAGTAAACTGAGGAAACCGAAAAAATCAAAGACAATAGGCTGATAACCTTAGTAGATTATCATTATCAACACATAAATCAGACGCCGAAACCTAAAAGGCTCCAGCACTCGTATTATTATAAATAAGTTATTGTTTCAGCAGACAACGGCGTTTTTAATAGGCGAATATTTAGAAAAATGTTTCATCATAGAAACCAGCGATATTTTTATATTTTACGCAACAACCACAATCTATTGTCAAATCAATATCCGTTTTCCAGATTATAGAGGAAGCAAGTCTAATAAAATTACGATCGTTAATCACAAACCAATTCCACATAATAAACGTAAATTTGTGTTTGAAGTTAGTATGTATGAACGATAGTGTCGCCTTAAACTCCGTAGCCTAGTGTTTATATTCAGCTAAGTATGACGTTATTTTAATTGAATGCAAAAAAGTTGACCAAAGCAATCAATCAAGCGGTGGAAGAGCTCTATGACAGATTCCGCGACTTAATTTATTCCAATGTAAAATTTGTCATTAAACACCGACCGCACGAGGGAATATATCTTGTCCTTCCTTCACTAGTCGGTTTTACTGATAAGGACTCCTTTAAGGAAATAGAGCTAACTGAGGCTTAGCATGCAAAGTCTGGAACTAGGTCACAAAATGTTAATTCAGACCAAAGTATCATCGTTCCAGTGTTTACAACCCATTGCACGCTCTGTATATTACGAGCCGACCTGACCATCGCAGTATTTCTTTCCGCGGCGCTGTTGCTCCGCGGTTAGCAATGTACTAATCCAAAAATAAATTTTATTGTGTATTCACCAAGGGCGTGAGGTGCGCTGCAGTTCAGTTTTATGAAGAGATTTTATAATTAATAACGTCGTATTCGCTGTAAATAAGACCACGAATGTTTCCTGGTTCTAAACTTTTTATAGTTAGTGAGTGACGTGATTATTCGTTCGGAAAGGTTTATCAGCAGGGATTTTAGGGTTTGGCTCCGTGGTATTTGGATGAATAGGCTTGTGAAATGTATACCGAAGGTCGACAAGACATTGTGGTGTTGGATATTATCTCTAACGGCTCTAACTGAACACCGGTGGCCTCAGTTGGAGCAACCTTAAATGTAATCTTCGCTTTTGACATCGTAACCATTTCATGAAAGATTTTATTTTGAGATGTCTTAATTAAATACAACACTATAAAACTGTTCTATAGGTATTGAATTGGAACTAATCTAATTACTAAGGTGTAGTGAAGAAAAGATTTTCAAACTAAAAGAATCGATAGATGGGACCAGATTCATTTGTTTCGTTAATATTCAACATCGAACACTGCCAAAAATATCAATAGTATACCAAAGTTTTAAATATATCAGTAATTTAAAAGTTCTTAAAACTTTGTGGTGGAATTGTTTAAAATTTATGAATCAAGTGCCTCTAAGGCTATTTGTATATATGATGTATTTTCGAGTGCGGAACGTAAATCATTTAGACTTAAAGATCACCATCAATTCAGTAATAGTCTAAATAGACAATCAAATTACACATAACCTCAAAGTCAAGACAGCTTTTTAAAAAAAACATTTTTCTCATTTCGATTCGAGAACAGAAACCCGCAGTCTACCAAAAATTAAAAAGCTATTAAAGATTCGTTTGATATTGTCAAATCCAAAGTTTGAGATAAAGCATCATTTTTATTTATACAAAAACATCGTCGCAACACGATGTTCGTTTCACCGCGATCACTGAAAGCAAGTTCAACTATTTATAATTCGTTATTTTAAGCCATCTAAATCCAGTGTTTTAATCTTCGTTCAAGTGTATCTGACACAAATATTTGTTTCGCTCATATTGCTTGTCATTCGTGTCGGATAACCGTTCTTAATATTATGAAGATGAAGAGTTGCTTGCACTCGTTCTATACTCAATATAGGCTAACTTTATTCTAAATTATTCATTTTCTCTGTTGTCATATTATGATAATGCTATAAGGAAAAAATCTTAAGAGATTTCCATAGAAGTATCAACAGATTTGATAGGCATTGTTATGGATACTTATCTGGAGAGGTTACTTGAGATGGAGACTAGTTCGATGAGATCTGAGTAGCATGTAGTTGAAGGGGTATTTGAGGCTACTTTGTACCGATAAACTGCTTTGTTAAAAATTTCTAGAGCTTGCTTATTAGAGTGTAGAATAAAATTATTAAAACTTATCGACGTTTTATTACATTTTGGAACATATGTAATAATATAAATAACAATACAATATACTACTACTAATTCCATTCACTCACTCAATCACTCACTCATTTACTCTCTCACATATTTACACCCACACACTTACTCATGCACACACTCAGGTGTGATGATAACGGTTCAAAAAAGAAAAAAAAAGGAAATGGTTCAAAAAAAAATAGGTTAAAAAGTGTCATTAATTTAAGTAATAAAGTTTGTTATGGAAGAGCTGGGAAACCTAACACAGGTATTTTTACTTAAAAGGGTTTCGAAATCTTACACGTTGAAAAGAAAATGTACTTAAAAATGAATAAAGACTTTATTATTATTATTATTAATATTTGGGTCATGGCGAATGTTTACATACAAATATACAAATCTTATTAAAATTATCACATAAATGTTAAAAGGTTCTAAATTTATACAGTTTATTAAAAAAAATGATTAGACTGTATCAGTCGGGTATCGAATGCACGAACGTACTGCTGGTAAATTTTACGTTTTCATTATGTAAGGACTAACGGTACCATACATATTAAATTACCTGCAAACACATAAATCATTGAAGTTAATTATATGGGACATATGTGCAGCGGCACTAATTGTTAATGTCACATGATTTGTAATTTACCTTGTTTTTATTTCATTCGAAACATTTACGTTTTAATAATTATTATTAATCGATAATTTCTGATCATCGCAGCAAAGTACGCGTAATGTGAATTAAAAATATTAGTGATCATCATTAATAATAATAATAACAAATCGTTTATCTGCAAAGAAAATTGTATATTAAGATTGATTAATTATAATAAAAAACCCGCACAATTACAATTAACTTAATTAAAATCGTTGTCCCCAATCTTTCGCGTCCCCAGTAAATGTTGGAGATGTTAGAAGTTGTTTAAGTTTTTCTCCGGCAAATCGGCTGAGTAAGACGTTTTGACTACGATCGACTTATACGATATCATTCAATTTTGATAGAACTTGTAGCATTAGTCAGTTCCCACCGATGAGGAAGCGGGCCTTTGATGTAGGAAGCTAATTTTGTATCGTTTCCTGTCACTGTTGATGTGGGTCTGACGTCACAGTAACTATTACAATGCGTTCTATCAACAATACGCGCTATATCTAGATTGATTCGATACAAAAATGATTACAATTGCAGAATAAATTTGCTTGGTAATTTTCGCATTTCTCAATAAAAAACGATGTGACCTTTTTAAGTCTTGGTGTCGGATATCTTTATGTCTTTCATGATCACTTGTTTTTTCTACTAGACAAGTAGACGTAGACATAGACGCGCTGTGACTCGTGACTTGTTTGGGTGATATCCATTGGTGCACAGCCTATATCGTAGCTACAACCTCAGAGATAAGCGTGGCACCTGAAACCACTACGATAACACTCTTCAAAACTAAATTATTACAAAACTTGTTTTTTCGGAAAGATTCGGGTTTGAAAGTTTACGAATTTTCTTAAGCTTAAGGAGCTTAAGTTTAAAGCTCCTCCAAAGCGTTTTTTTATAAATCACGCTGAGATGAAAAGAGATACTTAATTAAAAGATTTCTGTGAAATGTTTAATTACTAATGTATATAACGGGTAATTTATTAATGACATCTACAGAACATACATTTTCGTAGAATATCGGTAAATAGTTTTTCAAAGTGGGTCACCACTGAATCAAGTGATCAACACTGTCGCTTCGAAGGCTGATATTAAAAATAATTGAAATTAAACTCTGAGAAGTGAAATTCATTTGAAATATATTTTTGTTGGTAAAATAACTAAAATAGAAAGTCTATTCCTCAGTCCCTTGCTGAGAAAATATTTGAGAGAAATTACTTAAATTTTAATGAAATAATATCTAACGATAACTATCGTCCCATAGTTTTACTCCACTTATTATTCCTCCAATTACTCTAAAGAAGAATAACAATTATTTAATAACTTTACTTTAACATATCATGTTATGAAGTTTTGTAAGTTTTTGTGAGAACTAAATAAATATATTATTATTATAGTCGGAAATTTAAATTGTATAAACCTTATTTTACGGTCAGAGGTTTTCATGGGCCATAGTCCACATCGCAAATCTCTGTATCGACATTTATAACAGCTTAAACCTAGACATTCTGTAGATTTTAACTCGTTATTAAGACGTTTGGCGCTTTTAGAACTTGTCTGTAAACATTCGCGGCATTGGTAATAAACACCACCACAATTGAGTGGTTTAATTGCGCACGCGCAGTTTTCAATGACTATTAAAGGTATACAAATAACTGCATAAACTATGAGAGAAATACGTAAATTAATTCTTACTTTAATTGATTTATATTTTATGTGTTTGTGTTTTAAACCCTTCGCGTTTTTTAATGCGTAATAAGTATATAAACAATAAAAAAGAATTGTTAATCTGACAGGCAAGTGGGTGATAAGCCTCCTGTACCTAACCAAGGTACGCCGGTTTCCTTACGATGTTTTCCTTCACCGTTCGAGCGAATCTTAAATGCGCACATAGAAAGAAAGTCTATTGATGCACAGCTGGGGATCGAACCTACGACCTTAGGGATGAGAGTCACACGCCGAAGCCACTAGGCCAACACTGCTCATATATAAATAGTAAGTACAGAAAATATCAAAAATACACTAAGAGGCTACGACGAGCATGTTGTATTGTGCATTAAAATACAAATGCATTGGATGACTGTTTCATTTTTATATTCAAAAATTAAATTGTCTTTCTAGCTTGTTGTATCTATAGTCTGTTAAAAAGCTATTATAATTTTTCTAAATAAAATCTACAAAGTATTATTTCCAAAATAGGAGACCCAAAAATTCGCAAGAAAATGTATTTAGATAATAAATTTAACTTTCCTCAGTCATAGCACATTTGCATTTTTTCTTTATAGGCATGTAGGATGGGCCTTTACTGCCTGACACACATCTTCCATGCGAGTTGAGCAAAAATTTTTTTATCTAAATGTTATTTATGCCACGATTAAACTGGTTTCTATGAACGTTACGTAAGTTGTGTTAATAAATGTGAAATTAATAATATCAGGATGACTTTGAGTTTCCGAGAAATTTTTGGGTATATATACATGCACAGCCTAAATATATCCAATAATACCACATACATACATTTACTGATCACCTATATATATATGAAGTTAAAAATACTTCCTATAGAAATAAATCTTTAAAATCGTTTTAATTGATTAGATTTTTGTTTAAGAATTTTTAATGTATATTAAAATATATTATTTTTTACAACATAACTATATTAATAAACAAATACCGAACACTAAAATTACAGAATATAATAAGTTATATTTAAAAACGATGTCGAACGCACAACTTTCTGCCTCGCTATTTATGAAGTTATTTTCACATTGTTGCTTTGTATAAAAATAAAACTGCAATCTGAAGTCGGCAAAATTTTAACCTTTCCCGTTACATTGTTTTGTTATAATTAAAGCTCACAATGCAACACTGTAATACTGCAAAAGGCATATTGTACAAGTCAATTTACCATTAGTGTCCTATAGTGCTCTATTTTGTGCTACATTCTTAGCCTTCAAATCACACCTGTGAAATCGTTGTGTTTTTCTATGTGCGCTCTATCGTTCCTACCATGTAGGAAACCATAGGAGCTCGTGTACCGTTTATACGCTGTGTCCTAATACTAGCGAAGTCTTTTTAATATTCAGTACCGAAGATATGGTACCCTTTGGGAATCTAGCGCAATATCGTACATCAGTCTTAATTTTTGTTTGTATGTAAAATCTTATTATGAATACTCACTAAATTTTAATTATTACGCATGCAATGGCTATAGTTTGAATGTACCCTCATTTACCAACTATTTATTTTAGTTATGTTTCGTACATACATGATTAATTATTTTGTAAATTTGTCAACGTCTTGTTTGACAGAAAAATTTAATGTGAAAAAATCTATCTGAACTCCTATATATAAACAATAAAGCACTTGGAAACCTAATCTTCAAGTAAGTGGAAATCGAAGCTAAGAGTGTCATAGAGCTTATAATCGCTCATGACCTTTCCTTGGAAATCGGAGTCGATTTAACGAGGTTACAGTTCAATTAGATCAATCGAAATCAATTGGTATAGTTAGAAATTTCTGCTCGAAAATGTTTATAAAGCTTTCTGACATTAAATTTGTCGTTTTAGTTAATAATCTCATAAAATAAGCTTCGCATATATTTATTAAAATATAACACGTAGACTTTATATATTTATATGACACATTCAAAAACTAAAATTGTGTAACAAAATATTGCATTCTAAATAAGTAAATTGAATATTAATTTTGATTAAAACGATCAAATATACAGTAGATGATGTAAATAAAACATTAATACACACAGTCTAAAGCTTTGTAACCTGCTTCTGAAAATACCAAGGTCTACGTGGTGTCTCTATATTATGTTAACAAAATCTAAATCATACTAAATAAAATGACTTACGTTGATCACGACTCTCTCGCATAAGTCATGATCATGATCAATCGGCTCAAAGGTGACGACACCGCTTTGAGGCGGCTTCCCTTGTTCTTCTTCTTGGTTGTATAGTTTTGGCAGCGACCTGTTAACAAAAAAACATATTAACGTTTATATAGATGTTCAATATACGCTTTACACTATATATGTTACTATATAGTGAGTAGTAGTTAATTTACTATATTTGAAATTCATTATTTTGGTTATATTATATTTATATAATTGGTATTTTATTATTAAAATTAGTAATGTATTTTTGAACGTTTTAGTTCCATTTTATTTTTTATGTAAGTACAAAAGCTCTTGTGGATACCACATACAATATAAGGTGAAAACTGGTTGAAAAATAAAATTATACATATTAATTAGCATAATTCGGCAAAGGACACAAAATGGTTAGACTACGGTAAAAATCTTAATATTCATGAAAATTTATATATCTAATTGCGTACATTTTATTTAAAACTATAATTATAAGATTTTGTTATTATATGCAAGTATTACACATAAATTAACAGTTTAGTAGAATTTAAACAAGCCTGTAAAATAGTTACGACTATAAGCTATTTGTTTACAAAATCTCCTATGTCGTCCAAGAAACTCGAGATATAAAGCCATCTCAGAAATTTTCCCACTGCACAGTTGAATTCTGCAAGATAAAGCAATTTCCTCCGTTATGTACAATGTAAATTCTCTTTGAGCAGGGTTTTAATGAAAAAATCCTTGTTTGCTACGAATTTATAACAATTATTAATCATACTCGCGTCTTACTTCTTAACCTTTGCCAAAATATGTTTGAGAAGACGGCGTTTCTCTTGTTCATATTTAAAAAACAATACAATAATTGATCTGAAAAATGCCGGAGGGGATGCCTCCAAAATGTATTCCAAATCAAACGAGCAAGTTTTCTACTTAAGTTTTACAATAAATAAATTATTGAGAAACCAACAATCTATTTATTATTAAAGTCTATATCGTATCGGTAGCCCTAAATGAAATAACCTGCCAATATGGCTAGACTATATGTAAATATAATAACAGCAATTGAAAAGTTTAAAGTATTCACTCAAAAACTCCGCAGCTTTTTATAAATTTTCCCCACAAACGTTTGTCGCACACTGTTTACAAGTTTCGTTAGCCGTTTAACACAGTCTCTTTAGATTGTTTTTCAAACTGAGCAATTCCAGCTTTGTTTAATGTTCTTTTATTGTGTTTCTTCATAAAAAAAATCTTTTTTTTATACAACAGCAAACGGGCAGTAGGCTCACCTGATGTTAGGTGATACCGTCACCGATGGACCTGTTTATATTTTACACTTCAATCTTCCAACAAATCTTCCGTTGAATATCTAGCTATCTATCTAGCTCTATCTATAAAACATACTATTATTTAATTATTTTTGTCACTTATAACTCAGTTCTAATTAACACTAGAGCCACGCAGTCAAGAACAACATTAATTAGCAAATTTAGGATTTATTGAAGTTATACTTCTTTTGGCGGGTTAAGTAAAAGTGAAGAGAGTAAATTTTTAAATACACGCGAATACCATCACTAAACCGACAAGTTAGCATAGTCAACTTAGTAAGATAAAACAATCCATTTCTTTTAATGTATTGAAATTATATTTTGATTGTGATTAACTACGTAATTACGTAAAAATACAACTTTTAATGTATTAAACACCTTTTTTATATTAATATAACTACAATTTACAAACATAGAATAAGGCAAAAGATAAATTTTTTCTTCATCTTAGCTTTTTAGCGTAACAAAACATTGATTTTGTTAAAATAAAAAACGGTTGTCTGTAAAGTCGGTTTACTGACGATAGTTGAACGTGACAACGTCATAAGAAAATACTGATGGAATGGTTGCATTTTTCTAAAGAAATTTATTTCATTTGTTTGATAGATATTTTGTATGGATATATATAGAGATGGAATAAATGGAAATCGCAATTGAATTGATCAAGTTACATTCATTTGTACTCTGTACTCATCTGTACTCGTAAATACAATTATGACAATTTTTAACGAACGAACGCTGCCAAACTTCAAGCTTTAAATTAAACAGAGGTAACGCATGCGTCATGTTTTTTCGTGCGTGCAGCCGGCTCCATCGAATTATAAGGTGTTGTCACGTCAAAAATTTGGTTGTCTGTAAAGTCGATTTACGGGAGATAATTTTACGTGACAACATCGTCAGAAAACCTTGACAAAAAATTGCTTACGTTTAGCATTGAATTTATTTATTATCACAACATTTTCATTATTTTGTATAATACAAAGCAGCAGGTATTTGAAGATGTTTTTGTCTAATATACTGAACATATTTCCGTTAGTTTAAGTATATATTTTTCAATAATCAAAGAACAAATCATCGCATATCACATCGCTAGTTAAATTCTTAAAATGCAAGAATTATTTACCTTTTTTGCCGCAATTGTTGTTGTAATAAACAATTGAATCCCGCTCGATAGAGATAGAGAAATAGATTTGTTTCTATCTTATAGGAACGTGACAATGAGTCATGTTACGCCAGGCTTAGGCGGAACGTGACAATGTTTTTTTTGCGGGTGCAGCCGGTGTTCATCGATTTTTAAAAGACGTTATCACGTCAAAAAAATATACCGAAGATTTAGTCAAAAATGGAATATAATATGTACGAAAACACATACGAAACTTGAACGGAAAACATGAATAAAAATTATTAAATACATTTAACTAAGTAATATTTTATTCGATGATGATGGTAATGGTGTGAAAGTGAGGCTATACAGGGCGTCCCACGGCGATGCCACACGGAGGGAAAGTACCTTAAATATTAACGATAGGATATTTTACTGAAAGAAGACATCGTTTAATTTTTAATAATAAGTAGAACTGCATTCACAGATTTTTTAAAAATCGCCTACCTCAACCGGGAATCGAACCCGCCAAATGTGACAGTAAAATTACATGTATTTTATAATAGCGTTTGAAAGGGCTACTCATAAGCATTATTTTTTCCTTAATAACCTAGCATATTAAATGAAATTAAAAACATAAAATTTTACATTTTATTAAAAAATAATTTATCAAATGCTCAAAATGTGATCCGTTCTGTTGTATACAAATACTCACTCTTTTAATAATTTCTCTCCCTGTCGATTTACTTATTTTTGCATGGTGGATGTTTGAGATAATACGTCTAAGTTCATTTTGTAACTCCTGCACACTGTTGTACCGGTTCCTGTAAACTAAATCTTTTACATAACCCCATAAAAAAAAATCAAGTGGGCTTAGATCTGGGGATCTCGGTGGCCATCTAATTTGTCCAAAAGTGCCGATCCAGGAAGGAAAATGTTCATTAAAAAAAAGATTTAGTTTACAGGAATCGGTACAACAGTGTGCAGAAGTTACAAAATGAACTTAGACGTATTATCTCAAACATCCACCATGCAAAAATAAGTAAATCGACAGGGAGAGAAATTATTAAAAGAGTGAGTATTTGTATACAACAGAACGGATCACATTTCGAGCATTTGATAAATTATTTTTTTAATAAAATGTAAAATTTTATGTTTTTAATTTCATTAAATATGCTAGGTTATTAAGGAAAAAATAATGCTTATGAGTAGCCCTTTCAAACGCTATTATAAAATACATGTAACTTTACTGTCACATTTGGCGGGTTCGATTCCCGGTTGAGGTAGGCGATTTTTAAAAAATCTGTGAATGCAGTTCTACTTATTATTAAAAATTAAACGATGTCTTCTTTCAGTAAAATATCCTATCATTAATATTTAAGGTACTTTCCCTCCGTGTGGCATCGCCGTGGGACACCCTGTATATGTGGAGTATGCTGATGATGGAGTTATTTAGCGCATAACAAATTCAGCTCCATCTGTCAGATTGGGTTAGCATCAGAAAACTGTAACTTGCGATATCAATCGTGATCCCGATTCCATATTATTTTTTTTATATTTGGTTACAATATCGAAGAACTTCCAAATTGCATAGAAAATTGTTAATACTAACGCAGGACGTGACGGCTATAATCCACCAAGTCAATACCAATAAAATATAAGTGAAAAGTTTTAGTATGAAAATTCCTTTACATTTAATCAAAATTTCAAATAGATAATTGGTTTGCGCACAGGTCGTTGAGTTGTTGGAATTGGCTGTGATTGTCAGTTAAGGTAACATGCATCGACATGTTTTCGAGGTAATTTATCCTCTGTCTGAACATTAAACATTCTGATACAGACAGGCAGATTTGTAAACATGTTTCGGTTGCGCTGATTTCTCCATTCAATAGCAATTTACTTATGATTTCCAAAATTGCATGAACATTAAGAAGCGTTACGATGTCTGGAGTTTAATTGATGCGTTAACTTGCGTAAACAAAATTTTAATTCAAGTATTGCGTATTTTAGTTGAAATGTGAAAATATTATGAAAGTAAGTTTAAGATCGTGCATGATATTTCTGAAAAGTTTTATTTAAAACATAAAAATGGTAATATTTTTATTTTAGGTTTAGTTAAGAATTAGACGAATATGCTTAAATTAATTCAATTGGCATATAGGTACTCCTATACCGCTAAATAGTCGGCCATATACTAATGACATTATAAAACACAGAATTAAATATTATATGCAATTGTAAGTTAACTGTAGGTTTATTGTAGGTTGACTGAGAACTTAGAACTCAGAAACAGTATTTTCTACTCATCGAACACACAGAAATTAATATCAGCAATAAAGTAGTATAACCCAATAAAGAACAAAGGTGTACATTCACGTTTATACAAACAAATAAATAAAAAACTTATAATTATCCATCTATACGGTAAAATATTCAAACGAAGATTGAATAGAGATAAATAGATATAACGATAAAAAGTTTCCTTTGTGAATTGCGTTTTAATATTTGATATACATATATTTTTTATTGAAATATTGAGGATAATCACATAAAATGTGCGAGGGCGTTTGATGAAAACAGAGTATTTTATTTATAAAATGTAACCTAATTTTTAGAATGTAATTTAAAGGAATTAGTTAATTTGGTTTTTAAATTATAGTATAATTGTACTCCACTTCGGTGGACGGAGAAATTGTAACCAATTTATGTTGAACCGTCACATAAATTTCTGTATTTAAAATAACTAAACAAAAAACACCGAAATCATACGAGTGATTATTATATTTTGAAATTATTAAAGATCTTCAGAAAACACGAAAAATTTTAATTTAAAAACTGACTAAAATAATTTCCTCACAGCAAAAAAATATTGATGTATTCAGAATGTTTGTAACGAAATACTTAAGACCTTTATCGAAATATCTTACATTATCATTTTCCTCTGTATTTATGTCCGAAAAGAATTTCAAATTAAAACACGAAGAAACATTTGAACTGAAACTGTTCACTACCAAAGTTAAATGTTACAACTGACGCTAAACTTGACCAAGAAAACAACGAATACCTCTAATTACACATCGACGATTGATCTTGACAACTTAATAGGTAGGCTATTACTGAATACAATATGTGGGACTCAAAAGGGTGTTTGTATGCACTTTACTATTACCAGCCTTGAAATATTTCTTCATACAGTGTGACTTTCTAAAACACATCGAAATTATTGTTTCCTATATGTGTGTTTTTTATAAAATGTATCTACAATATTAGTGTAAGAAAAGCTTTCTTCAGAACTATCAAATTAGTACTTTTGTATATGCAACGAATGTTAGGTCATGATTCTCAAAGTTAATCACTAACTTGATGATTTTAGACAAGTTTAGAGACGAAACCGATACATTAAAGAAGCTACATGTATTACTGCATATTAAATACGGTGCACGCTACGAAATGTACAAAGTATAGGGCAGCAAGGCATTTCAACCTTCAAAGCTTAGTGAATCGTGATCGGCATTAACCTTTTCATCTAAGATTATATATACTAATTAAAATAGTAATTTATAAGCAAATTATTTATAGTATGACTGTTATATCAAATAAAAAAATCTATAGAATTATTTTTATTCTTCTTTCCTTTTTATTCATACCTCAATGATTTAAGATTTTACCTTTACACTAACCAGAGTAGATCATCAAAATCTACAGCAGTTTTAGTCCTGTCTTGTATTGTATATTTGAAAGTTATGTAAATTAATATTCGCTATTCCAAACTAAAAAAAACTAAACTAGAGCCCTCTGGCATTGAGAGTGTCTATGGGCGGCGGTATCACTTAACATCAGGTGAGCCTCCTACCCGTTTGCCCCGTTCTATATTAAAAAAAAACACCATAACGGTCGCTAATAGATGCATGACGTTGAACTTATTAAACAGGTATTAGTATTTATTTATACAACCACTTATAAAACGTCTAATATTTTATGCTTTATTGATTTTCTATGTATGTATAAGTGTTATTACTAGAA
Organism: Pieris rapae; assembly: GCF_905147795.1. Lineage (NCBI taxonomy): Eukaryota > Metazoa > Arthropoda > Insecta > Lepidoptera > Pieridae > Pieris > Pieris rapae. The sequence goes on along the minus strand of NC_059534.1, from coordinate 3,595,749 downwards.
CATAATTTCTTTGGCATACCATATATAAACGAAATGACATTTAATTTTGTAACAGATGGATGTATTCTTTATCGTAAATAATAATTGTGTGATTACAAGTTCCAAACAATAATTGTGTGAATAAAAGTTTACAAACAGGTGTAGTTTGACATTGAACTTAATAAATAGGTATTAGCTTTGATTTACTGATACAGTTATTGAATGTTAAAATTTTATTTATTATTAATGTTCCAATGCATTACTGTAATTGTAATTCATAGAACATATTCAATTATAAAAAAAATAATTGTTAAAGATTATATAAAGAAAAACACTTTTTCTAACCGATTGAATCGGTTCGGAAATATGTTTAAATAATTATAAGTTTACAACAATTACATAACTTCAATCCGTTAAAAAAAGTGTTTTTCTTTAAATGTGTAAAAGTTATGTTAATAAAAGACAACACTATGTTAAAGATTATGTTAATAACTTGAATGATATATTTTAACAGATGGTCAAATTATTTTATTAAAAACAATAAATAGTACTATATTATTAATTATATATATTATATTATAAATAACAATACAGTAGGTTCTTTAATCGCGCTAATTTCAATGTTTTGTAAAGGTAATATTACCTTAAAAAGTACAAGTATTTTTCATCATGTACCTGAATGGGCTTAAATTTGGACATCTATACCTTCTTAGAGAGGATGAGACTCCTATTCCGTTTTGACCTTTACCTAGGAAGACCTGACAGGCGCCAAAGTATCCTCTGGTTTCTATCTTTTCTATTCCTTTTCTAGTTGTAGCAAGTTATCCGAGCGTCTACTCGGTCTGCTGGTTGTACTGTCTTCATCGTCTTAGCCACACCTGGTTCATTTGCGAGAACTTCAGAATCTAGAATGTGGGAGACCTGTAAGTCCAATAATCTGGCGCTGAGGCATCCGATAGCCTTCCATCGTCCGACGTCCGCGCTTCATCCAGTCTCCATCCAGTAGGATATTCGCCAAAAAGGTCACTATAGGGCACCAGCGTAATACCTAGAGTGCGCACAGGCACCCCTGTCAGGTTTTTTAATTCTGTCCCATCGGGGTTTAATGGGCGGTTCGCAGTCCTCATCTTACGATCGCAAGTATTTAGTCCAATAGGTTTCTCCTCGCGTGCCTCGACGTAAGCGCCGCGAAGCTTGTCCCTCCCCCAGACTTTAATTTGGTTCACCAATGTGCTATCTTGCACTCCACTTACTAAGCTTGGATCCAGCTGGCTAGACACAGGTGGTTGACATCTAAATTTTGCTCAACTTTAATTTCGGTTCATGAGTTATACACTGTTAAAAGTGTATTTTATATAGAGGTCTGTAAGGGGATTTTGGATTTTGAAGATAGAAGTTAAATGTATATAGTATGTGTGTAATAAAAATAAATTATAAACGTTAGAAGTATGTTATTCAGTAAAAAGATTTCCACGCTTGAATATATTTCATATAATCGCTTCGACGGTTTCGTTCCACAGGATTATTCAGTCCGCTAAACATGATCCAATTTACCTTCTAAATGCCTCTAATAGGCCTATCCAAGTGCCTAAAATCCTTTCATCAACTTGAATGATAAATTTCGGCTATTAGCCATTTTTATATATTGTCTGGGATATATTTAGCTTGCAAGTCCGTTTGACCGCGGTATATAACTCTAACTAATATAATCATGTGAATTTCAAAAACTTACCGCCGTATAAATTATTATGGATACGGAGGTAAGTTTAATCAGTAAGTGTAATTAATCTGTCTAATTGAAATGATTTTACGTATCTGTCTCGCTTCATACCAGCGTTAACACATTGTCAGGGAAAGAAAAAAACGTTGAGAAAATTGTAACAAGTTTCAGCAATATCCCAGAAAATCTTTATCGATAACCTCTCGGAATAATACGTCAAATGAAATCTTACTACTTTGTAGATACAAGATCTATTTCCAATCAGTTATTTTATTAATATTTGTGAAATGCTCAGGACAGTTTTTTTTAAGTTGAAATACATGTCACCGTGTATTTCATTCAACTGCCCAGATTAAAATAGCTATTAAAAAAATATTTTACTCCGGTAAACATGATACAATCTATTTTATTGACGGAACTTAACATATCTCTAGACAATTACAATGAAACTGCTCTAGCTTGTAGAGAATAAAGTTTAAATCCCACATATTTTTAATAAAAACATTTATGTTAAATAATAAAAATATGTTTCTGTACTAAATACATACTTTGTTGTTATATTTAAGATCTACATAACAAGCAATTGTTTTTAATTGTGCCTATGGTCCTATAGTATTAAATTCGCATTTTGTATGAGTGGAACAAAAGGTTGATTTTTTTAATAGAATATATTATTAATTAAACGATGAACCAATGCCATCTGTGCACATTTGGCATCTTTTGCATAGTCTAATGATCCCTTCACTAAAAAATCCATTCGGACAGAAATTAATAAAATCTTTGCGGTGGATTTGATTGCCCCTTTAGAGTATATTTTTTTAGCTTCCAAGAATTTATCAAAAATTATAAAAAAATGGTACCTAATGTATAGGAGCAAGTTCCGGGGAGTGCGGTCTCAGCCATTCTAATCGAAGCCATTATAATTTGGTAGTAGTAAGTTGCGCAGTGGCCCAAAGCGATCATGCAGTTGCTGATAATGGACGTCTGCCACAATCAGACGATTTGGAAGATTATGACCATATCAAAGAAAGTTATAGTGACCGACCCCGGCAGTAGTCCACCAATCGCTTACAAGTATCTTTTTATTCAATTTTCGCTTGGGGCACAATTTGGTTGATTCAGCTGGGTACAGTCATTGCGACGAGCACTTCTGATTATTGTATAGGATGCACTTTTTGCGCATTTGTCTTCACTCAAGTCATCTTCCTTCAATTTCTTTACCTATCCAATTTGCTACATGTGGATTAATACAGTTTTATCAGTCTGCAGCTAATTCAGACGTAGTTTGCGATGAAGCCGCTTTCATAATAGGCTTCAAATCATAATTATCAACTTTAGACTCCTGCCGTCGACGGAGCATGTTCTGCAGGTTGAAATGTCCGAGAAGAAAACGTTGGAAGCAAAAAACGCACTGTGTTTTCTATTGCGACACCGCCGCTACACATATCATCAGCACTGGTGCCATGGTGGAACACCTACTGATAAATTACGCGATATATCGTGTTTTCCATTTTATAAATAGTTTGACGCAAAATTGTATATATCTAATCTATCTCAATAATTTATTCTGTTTTCAACTACATTAACTAGAAGAAATATTTACTAAGTTTCTTTCATTTCACATATAAGTGAGACAATTACTTTGATTTAAAATCATTTGTGTTCTTTATTAAAAATTTATAAACAACTAGCGGATCCGACAGACGTTGTCCTGTCTACACGTCTTTAATTTCAAAATTTCAATTTTTAATAAGCTATTTTGATGAAAATTATTATTCAAATGTTATGACAATATCTAACGATCCAGCACATGGTCACACACGATATAACACAATGATAACAAAACTTTTTTTAAATTTCGGGACAGACTAAAATTAAAATTCGAATATTATTTAAAATTTGACACTGCGATGGTAGCGCCGTCTGTCGGATCCAATGTAAAACATTCCAAAATCAACAACAACTAATAAATTGAAAATTAATTAAAAAAACATTGTCCAGCGGACAAAATTGTGAATCTAAACCATTCCCAGAACCCCTTTGAACACACACAAAAAATTTCGTCTAAATCGGTCCAGTCGTTTAGGAGGAGTTCAGTCACATACACACGCACACAAGAAATATATATATTAAGATATGAAAGTATTGGAACTTGTAAAACCAATATCAGTTGTTTTTTAACCACGCCCGTAAACACTTTCCAGCGAACTGGACGTGTCATGTGATATTGTATGACCTGACATTTCTACTTAACGAGATGACCGTTAACTCTCACGAAGGGTTCGTTCATGTCTCCTGAGAATAGTTGGTTATATATTCCGAGTACTGTGCGATATTGTGTACGAATTTCAATAGGAGTACATTTGTATCATATACTTTTGAAATATGTCGTTAGTTCTGTATATGATACGGTAAAAAGTCCGGGTATCGAAAACCAGTTGCCAAAAATAATTTAGGACTTTCATAGAAGGTTCCTCTTATTTCAGCTTTATAAGTCAGTTAAGTCATTATATATATTAAAATGTTAGACATATTTGTGAGTCGCATCTTTGACCTTAAAACCGTTACAATCTCGTCTTGAGCATTGTCAGTAGAAAATATGATTAAAACAAGATTCAAGGTACATACTTACAAAATGAAAAGGAATCAATGTAGAAATGACAAATCCTAGAAATACTTGATGCAGAGAATGAGATAAACGACGAGTATAAATTCCCGTCCCACGCGAAGGATCATATAAATTCCTTAAGGCCTTATGACGTGCAATGCAATACCGAGATTATTGCTCTTGACGTCAAACTGAATGAGAATAAACGAGGACAGAATACAAAAAATTGTGAAGAGAAGTGGGAAATTAATGTTACTAGAACCTCAGGAAGGAAATGCTATCCTATACATTTTTCCATGTTTGGAAAAATGTATTGGAATAATTATAATAATTTGGTTTTTGTGGTTTTTATACATCTGGAGTTATGAATTCTATGAACGGCTGAACAGCTTAGTACTGCTTTTTTAAAAAAAAAACGTATGTTCCATATATTCGCAAATACTATATTCAATCAAAATATCATTTTATATACATATAGGTAAACAAGTACACTTATGAACGTCAAAAAAATTAAATTAATTGTATATTTACATTTACTACCAGTTCGCAAGTCAAGGGCGTAGAGCGGGCAAGAAGGACTGTCAAGAAACTTTTCGCCACTCTTTTCAATCGCCAAGTTTTTAAAACAAATTTTTTGAACTGGAGAAAAATCAATCCCAAGGATTAGGATCATTTAGGTATTCGTCACATTTATAAAAAGCTTTATTGATTAATTTATTTTTAACGCGGGATTTGAATTTATTTAGTGATAAATTTCGCTTAGGAGTTTGTTGTAAAAACGAATACAAATTCCATGTAAGGAGTGGTTTATTTTCTGGAGCCTGGTTGGTCGTACACTCAAATTATTTCTATTTCTCGTATTATACTAGTGAAACATCGTTTAATTTTTTTTTGTACATACAACAAGGCTTCAAGAATATATTGACCGGATAATGTCATAATATTTTGTTCCTTAAACTTATACCGTACCGAATCCCTCGGAGATATATAGAACATATTATATAATCATTCTTGATCTCCTGATAAAAAGCCCATATTTTTGTTTTTCATTTTCGTATTGTTAACCCAGGGTGGAAATTCATTCGAGTTGGTCACGTCACGCATAATCAACACAACGAATTTGTATTGTTTACATGAATTGGCAATTTACTTACGACGAAAACTCGTTATGTATTCGTTTTGTGAGTTAGTAAATAAGAATAATCTTAAATATAAAATCCATAAATTTATTGAAACATATAAAAGTTTAAAAGCAAAAACTTTATACACTATATATTTGTAGACATAATTTATATCGGAAGCAATCCGACATTTAAAAAAAATTACATCTCTTCTTTTTTTATATAAGCATGAGGGCTCATATCAAAAAAATGGTTGATATCAGTGGTAGTAGGTAATTCCTGGAGAAGGAATTGTTGTTGTTGTTGTTATTGTTGAAGAGGCCGCATCAGAAGTGACATACAAAAAACACGCGCGCTAGCTAGTATTCTGTAAATCTATAATTGATTTAGTAACATTTGCAAAATAGCCAATCTCTTTAGTACCACTTACAACTGTCGATAAAAATTTATTGCTTTTTAAATGTTACACCTTTTTTGTAACCAAAAAAATATTTAAAAACTATCTGTCTTGATTATTCTAGCTAGATCAAATGCCTATTTTAAGCATCACAGGAAATATGTTCATAATTTTTCCCGAGTAAAATATAGGTCAAATGATTAACAGATTCCCACTTTAAAAGAATGTAGGTGAGTATGATCCTTGAAGATGCGAAATTCGAGAGGATCAGATGAATAATTTTTAAAAGAATCAGATAAAAATGGCAGTTAAACGCTTCTGTTAATACATATTGTATAAAACCCGCAACAAATATCTGACGCAGCAAAAGCTCTTGTTAAAAGCGATAACATTAGTCAGATAATCGTTAATTGACTTTAAAACGAAAATGCGAAAGTAATTTTAATTTCAACACTATCAATCTGGCGTAATGCCGCTTTGTTTATGAAGTTACGCATTCAAAACTATTTCCGCCAAATTATTATTTATGCATTAGAAGTAGAAACGTGTCATGAGTCACCGGTGTTTTTGTAGTAACTCTATTAATCCAGATTGAGAGTTATAATCTCGGAGTAATCACCTCCAAATGTGTTTAACATGCATCGTGATATTTTAGCAGCGAATCATCGATATTTTAATAGTTGACTCCAATGTAAATAATAATTGTTAATCTAAGCAAGGTGCGACACAGATCTAGATACTAGAGGTGCAAGAAAAATCGAGAAAAAATAATAGAGCTTAATTCGACTGCGACACAAACGTCCTCGCCACGACGGCAGCGTCGCAGATAATTCGGCGTGTTGCAGTCCTTCCCGCACATGTTATTATGTAAAGCTGAAACATCAGAATGTAGGTCAAAACGAAGATTTAAGACAACACTCACCGAGCTCAGAAGTGTCAGACAAGCAGTTAGTCTATGCTAGCGGCCTCGCACTGCGCACTCACCAACACATGTCGAAATATTCCATTATTATCTCGATAAACATGCAAAACGACAAGCTGCGAGTGAGCGTTAGCATTGAACGCACTTCACGGGACGTGTGTCCAGCACGACGCGTTGCCGTGACGCAACCAACTACAACCACATCTTATCAACGGGTGCACCTACCTCTCTTCCTCCTCTGTTTCCTGGGCCCGGGGGCATTCCTGCCTCGGCCTGAGGACAGGCGTAAGCCCCCATTTTTCGACCAACTCTATACGAGCAATGATGGCTGTTCAATATCAACGTGTCATCGGTTCGGAGCGCGTGCGATGGTGCGGCAAGGCAGGAGCCAGGCCCGCGGCCCCCCCGGCCTGCTGGTGCCGCTGCCACCTTACTCGCGCGCCATGCTCTCGCGCCCGTTCCTCACTACTCGCCGCCTTCGCATAATGTGCTCAGACGCGACGCTGCCGGCGCATCGCACCTACTGCGGCACGCCTATCACTTTATCAATCGTCGCTTCAGGCTTTACAAAGTTTATTGTCCGGCGACCGTTCGCGTTACGTAATACACGGGGCGCTTGCGACGGCGCCTCACCGAATGCAGCGATTCATGATCGGCGGGACGAGTCGCGTGTTTGGAATATTGGAGCGAGTGTCACGCTCGCCCGTTCTCGGCGGACTGGTGCGGGCGCGCGTGCGTTCCTCGCCCGCTCTCTGTAGCCCTCCCTTCCCGCGTGCTGCCGCGGCCCGCACGCGTATCGACACCGCGTGCCAACCACTGCACCGCGGAACGCTGCGACCGCCGCGCCTCCCCGGCCCCCGTTCCCCGCGCACCCCCTTCCACGCCTCGAGCACAGGTTTCGCGCGCCGCCCTCTACCTTTTCCGTACGCAGTGCTACCAACTTAGCGCTTTGGGCGGTTTTGAGCAGATAGCGTGTTGTAGAGACGACCGCGTTCGATCTTTATTTATGTTTGGCAGTAAATAAAGAAATTCGCAGCGTTTCTCTGGTATTGACTTATGGATGTAAAATTCGCTTTAGAGATACTAAAGAAAGCTAAAAAAAAATTAAATGAAAATATGTAATATTTCAATTTGTAAGTTTGGCGCCAATGTTAGCGCTTTTTTGGGGAGGTTCTTCAGAAGATAACGGCATTGCACGCAAAGCGGTTATAACTTGAACCTTGAAAAATCTACAGCACTACCGGATGGGTGATATGCAGTGATCGTTAAGTATACAAGGTATGTAAATGAATACGATAAAGTATAAGTTTAGTTACATAGTTGCAGTGGTGGTGGGTGGTGCATCAGGAGCGAGGCGTCCGGCGCGGAGGCATCAAGGCGAGTGCTGCAGAGTGCGGATGTTATGCCGACGACGAGTGCCGTCGCTGCCAAGCCGACACAACCAAGAATGAAACCTAGTACCGAGCCAACTTGAACTGATAAAATGTTAACGACCTTCAACTTATACTATCCACGTAATGCCCTACATTCGTAGACAGAAATAAATTCGATGCGATTTTCTAATATCATGTCGCATTAACGTTTTAAGTACGTACTTTATTCTTTGTACCACAGCCAACGAACAATAAATAATTCCCTTTCGAATTGCCTATTTCATTATAATTATAGAAAAATATATTTATACTGACCCATCAAATTTTTATTGACGCAGATGAAGTCTTTAATGGCCTTTTACATAATATGATGGTGCATATCTAGCGACTGCTTATGACATTAGTAGCTGTGCAACGTCGACTTATATAAATAATGTATTAAATTGTCGTTTATTGTTAAAGAGATTTTTTATTTATATTTCGATATGAGTTATACTTATATATATATTAGCACTTTAAGGAAGATTTATAATTTTTATTATTCTGTATCCGAAAATAAAAAAAAACATTTCTTTTCGACAATTATTATACAGTCAAAACCTCAATCGGAAACCATAAGCAAAAAGAATACATTTTTTGGGAGAATGGCTGCTATAATGATGACTTAATAATTTTAGACATGCTTAATAGTTAGCAGAATAAATAAATAAATGAGTACTGTAATGCTTACACATGCTGTATTAGCTGTTTAAGTGTGTTATACGTTTAATAAATGCATAAAAATCCATGTGTTTTATTTGTTCAAATGAATTTCCATGTATGCAAAATTTGATGCGTCAAAAGTAATGTATTCAAGCTCAACTGACAGTCATTTGATGGCATCCACGCTGGAATATGAAACGAGGTTTAACAAAACGTGATCTGGCATAGGCCACGCTAATGAAGTGACACGATAATATGTCAAGTTCAATAGTGATACAGTTTCCTTGAAATACAGTTTACTATGAACGTAACAATTTATTGTGAGACACGTTTACGCAACGAACGATATTAATATAATAATGAAGGCAAGGGCAGGACAGAACCCCTGAATCTCACTAATTCCAAGGGATCCTGTTACTTGCCAATCTTGCTTGATAGTGCTTTTCTTTGTAATTACTCAAATTATTACATTGCTCTATTCTGGTGATTTCAGTTAGATTTTTATATTGTTTACTATGATAACAACTATTTTACAAGTATCTGCTTAATCGGTAACTTATAATGGCGTTTGTAATATAATAATGTTCATTAAACTACATATCGATTATCGAAGTAATAATTCACCTTCTGCGACAAACATAATTTTTTTGAGTGTTATAAGTTGAGATTATTTGACAATGTTAATATAGGAAATAACTGGTGAGTGAATCTCTAATTTCTATAATCTATTGAACTACCGTTTTAGATGAACAAATGTTTAAAACAACTCAAATAAGACTTTGGATACAAGAATAAAACCTTTTCACTAAATCATTCAAAGCTTCTCATATTCGAATTTTAAGATAACATCAGGTAGTATTTGAATAATAATACCATTTCTAGCTAGGTTATGATGACATAATTTCCGAGCAAGGCTAGAGAAATGGTCAACCCAGCGGAAATTATTTGGTAAATTGAGAGAACATGACATGACATGCTGTTAATTAATTTCACGTTAAGTGAAGTGACCGATAATGTAGCCTGCCTGTTACCTAAGATATTTGATGGCATTTAATTGAAAAATATTGGCGGCTTTTTAATTTAAATTACAGTGCACAAATGGAATTTTCTTAACCGCACATGAATCGCAATTAAAACTTTCTCGTACTGTGAAGGTATGTTAGATAAGTGAAGATCAATTTTGTCTGTCAGATGGTCAGATCGGAACATCAACTTACTTATTGATCAGCTTTGGTTGCAGTAATGTTGGCTCTAAAGAGCATAATTGGTATAGTGATAGCTGAAACCTTTGCTATTAATCGATTTGAAATAATTATAGCAAAGATTGTTCTATCAACATCCCTATATTCGCCTTACACTACACTACATTATACTGGGTTCCTGACCCATTGTTAGTAGACCTTCGTTATATAATTTCGATTGAATAGCAATTCACCGTACACGGTATTATTATTTGTTAATAATTGTATGTAATGTAAACATACGACGCTAGCTCTATGTATTGTTTAAATAAAGCATGCTTCATTTACACTATAATTAAATAATCCAGTAGCACGCATATAGTTCTAAGGTTGTTGAAAGCCGGAGATTTGATCCTTTTTTAATTTTTATAGAGAAATGGGTGAATAGTATTCCGTGATCTTCTGCTTTGACATGCATAGATTTTTGAGTTTGAAGTCATTCTGGTGTCCTTACGACGTTCGCCTGTTCAATAGAAGCATTCGTTGGTTCCGAAGACTTCGGTTCGGTTCCGATTTCATGAAAAAGAAAATTTAATAGCTTGACAGTTTCGATTCGAACACATGACCTTCAGGGTGGAGAGTCGTACCTTTTAGCCATAACGCTTTTAATCACACTCTAATTAGTAAAGATTAAGACCACAATTTAATTATCGTAACGGTTCAATATCCCTATCATTTAGTGTTAGTTAGTTAGTGTAGGAAAATCCATATAATTTAAATATACTAGTCTAGTATTTATATATATACTAGTCTTTGAGTTTTCGGAGGTAAAATTATTTAATATAAATAATAATTTATAATAAATAATAACAATTAAAGATATTAATTGTTATTATTTAATATAAATTATAACGATAAAATTTAACGATTCAGATAATATAGCTTTTTGTTAAAAAAATATTAAATATTTGATAATTGTAAACGTTTTTAATTTTTTTAAGATTGTAAAACCAGACGATGGAATTGGGTGGAATGGAGAAACTTAAAAACAAACTTCTAAAGATATATGTTCGGCTTGAGTGCAAAATAATATGTCGTGATACAATAAACTAACGCGTTTGACGCGTTTTGATGGAAAAATATATATTTAATACATGTCATTAAAATTTCAAAATACTTATTTTGAAATTTACATGTAGTTTAGTTTAGTGTTTTAATATCCGCAATCATATTATAGGCTGTTGTTGAATCTACTCCTTACTTTAATAATGCAGCACATGACAGCCGGATTCTATTTATGAGTGGCATAAATTAAAAATATAAAGAAATATTTTACAATAGGTCTAAATCTTTTTATGAAAGTGTGCCCCTCTACCGTACTTGTTAACACCATAACAATCTCCATCAAGTGCTACTAAAGAGTAATAGTACAGTTCATTCTGTATATGTAGAACATACATTTGGGATGGGTAAAAGTTTTTATATTAAAAAAACTTAATTCATCATTGCACTTTTTCAATTAAAGAACTCTTCGCTGCAAATGTTGTTTACATTGTGTTTCATAATTAACTTTTTAGTGTAATTTATAATAATCTGTAAAAAAATAAAAATATTATATATAGCCTCAAAGTCTTTAAAGCCTCAAAGTTCTTTCAGGCATTTTTTCATGTTAATTTGGGTAATACAACGACTGGATCCATTTAAAATATAGTTATTATTATTATTTATTATATTAATCAATTAATAAAGAAACAACGTCTATTACAAATATATATTATTGTAACTATTTTTTTCAATTTCACTAATTAATTACTACTGTTAAAATATCCACTTATTTAATAAAATACATATTACACATAATACATATTAACTATAGTTTTTAAATTAATTTTCAACAAATTTCACTAATGATACAATCAATATATATATATAGAAAACAAAGAATATTCAGTTTTTTATCAACATTCTTCGTGAAAATTGTAAATACACACAGTAAAATGTACGTTAAAAACTGCAGGCTAAACTTGGTCCATATTTTTAAATTATAAATTTATAATTAAGAAAAAAAAAACATAATAATATGCCTACTGTTGTTTAGGAACTAGGACATGGACATTCGTTAGACTTTTCACCAAATACTAGGGCAAAAAAATTAAATGAAATATTTTTAAATTATAAAAAATATTATGTTCATGTAAATTATTTATTGTATCTGTTTAATCACTGCCTGTAATAAAGCTTTTCTTTGTATTTAAAACGCAATTGAAAGCTAACTTGAACAACATACTAAAGCAAAATATTATTGATGAAATCCGTTAAAACTAGTTCCGTATCGACTGATGTTTAAAATATATTCTGGAATAAAATAACTACTAGCAGTCTGAATTCAAAAGTAGTCTCAGGTGATCAATAGCTTGTTAGCGCTCGGCACACTGATACATACAAAAATAAATTCTAACAAGCAATAGGCAAACATCAGAAACACGAAAAGAATATCATAAAAACTAACAGAAATTTGATTTTAAGGTGTAAGGAGATCAACTATTGAAATAAAGTCGTTAATCAGGATACGAAACCTGGATATCGGATATATATATATATATCTATATCCGATATCCAGGTTTCTATATTGAAATATATATATTGAAATTGAAAGTTAGTGCCAGGAAAGAGATTTTTCTCTGAATATTCACTTACGTGTAACTTTAACCTATTTTTATAGAAATTTATGTATGTACCATATTGACAAATACGCAGCCATTTTTAATAACAGCTTTTTAGTCATTTTGTTATAAAATGCGGCTAAATGATTACGATTCTCCGTCCACTATAAATGTACTGATATATAATTACTTTTATAGTTCTTTTTTATTATTGCTAATATATGTATCTATATGTCAAAAAAAAATCAAAACAAAACAAAATCCTTCAGCTATATGTCTATTACACTTCCTTATAATATATACATTCCTTATGTATATACTATTATAGATAAATGTATATATTTTCTTATTTTGTTAACGTACAACCCACTGTAACCATAATTATCTATTCTCTATTATTTATTATCTTTTGTCGACCCGAAGTGGTGGAGGCCTGATGACCTACACACAGGTGCTCAACCTTTAGCAGGCATCAGTCTCACATAAACAATAACTATCCCTCAAAAGAAGAAAGATATGTATGAAGTTTTGTGAGAAAATAAATATAGATTATTATTATTATTATTACTTCTAGGAGACTAAGAAAAAGGTATCAAGCCTTTGCCTGTCTTCAAATTAAATGCAAGAAAGACTAGTAAGGCATCCACCTTACGATCTACCTAACGGTCTCTGTGAGGTGTGACTGGTGCAATGCGCTGCGGGAGTTATTTTTAAGTAAGTATAAAAGATGGGAAGTCGCTTGCTAAATAAACGCTATAGATTTAACCATTGTGACAAGCTTTAGCTTTACTTAGTTTTGCCTCTTAAAGAAGACGTTAAAGTCAATAAATTCTACCAATAGAAGTCAAACCACAACAAATAGCTGAACTTTAGACTTTGGACGAATATTGTTGCAAACAGCTAACTAGTTAAAACTGCTTCCATATTGTCCTGAGTTTCTGTGTTCAATGAAAGGATATCCTGACGTGACTTCTATTAGGTAAAGTGTATAAGATCATTTTATACAGTAAAGCCCAAGGCAAGTAATAATGAACATTTTATTCGTGCAAATCAATCCTTTACGATGTTCTTTAAGGGAAGAAGTGTGTTCCAACTGATATATACAAGAAGTAGGAAGGAAGTTTAAGATTTGATACGTATCTTTAAAATCTTAAAAAAGAAGGTTATACGAGTATGTTTGACCCATATGTATATGTAACTATGTATGAGTGATTGCAAGTATTTACAAACATCTAAGTATGTGTCAATAAAATTGTATAAAACTAATAAATTAATCAAGGTCATTTTTGTTTATTACTAATGGAAAAATCAATATTCTTGTTTCTAGAAGTTTTATTGATATCGCGTATTGCAATTTGTTTCTAAATTACCTTTACCTGTGTATGATGTGTAGTGATAATAAACAAATCATTTAGCAGATAATGTTCAAAGATAACTATTTAACATTATGTTTGGAGTCTAATTTAAATGTCATATTAAAAATAATATAATGAAAAGGCCGCGTTTAAATTCCAATTATTACAAAAGTAAAATATTAAGCTTGGATTTTTTTTCAGCTACCTTCAGTATCGTTGATTGGAACCCCCTTACGACGTTCTCCAGCTTTTTTCAAATATCTCTCGTCCATGGATTTAGTTCTTCGTTCCTGCAAACACTTCTATATCATGTATCCAACTTTTTTTGGCCTTCTTCTCCTTCTTTCCCTTCGTCCTTTCCATATAGTTGTCTTAATAGTTCACCTTATCTGTCCATCTTTCTATGTGTCCCGTCCATTGCAGGTTGTGTGTGAATAAAGTAAGGCATTTATTACTATTGTTTATCGAGTTATTCTTTTATAATATTCGTCATAGTAGCGCAATCTATTATCGCGATGTTGGTATAAGCTGCAAGTCACCTTTATGACTGTTAAACAAATTTTATTTAAATGTACTTTGTACTTATAAACCAAACACAATATTAATTCGACATGTTTTTTTGTTGATAATTTATTTTACATCATATAACTAAAAAATAAAAAAATATCATTGTAAATAATAACACAATGAAAATAAATCTAGCATTGAAAATTTTATCAAAGATATAAAATATAGTCCTGTGTGTTCAAAACATCGTAAAATAAACTCGGCAAAGGATTTTGGCTATTGTGTGAAATGTAATTTTTCTATACAAAAGGCTGTGTCTACGGTTTATGTAATCTTTCATCTTTCATCATTTCAGTATTATTTACCGCGCGCACAAATTTACCTTTACAAACTTCTGTCGTCGAGTCGAGTCTAGTAATTTTTAAATCTTTCAAGGGGTTAGACAAAAGCTTTCGATATTTATTAGTAATTTTTGTTTTAATTAAAAAAAAATATTTTTAAATATATAAAGCCAACAAGGATGACACAAGATACACTAAAGAGTCTTTAACTTAAACACTTTAGTAAATATTTTAATGAGTTTATAGGCATATAAATTCAGTCAATTTATGGTGTTCCTGGCTTAGCTGAATATTGTATCAATTATATTTATTAAAAATAACATTTTTATACATTTATTCTGTCCGAAAGGTAATACAAATATCGGAAAATATAGGGATAAAAAGTATCGTTAGACGCCCTGATAGAATTACTGATACATTTATAAATAGAAACGTTGTATGGTCGCACGTACAGTTAATATGATTAACTTCCTTTTAATACCAAAGGATGTGCTCTCCACGGTTTCGATCAATAACGGCAATTATATGCTTACATGCAGGTTGGACTTTTCTGTGGAAGCTGCGCAAAGCATTGTCTATGTCTTTAGTTTTTCGTGTTAATAAGTTTCATAAATTCATTGCGCGCGACTTTCTTACATAATGCAATGTGAATAAAGCAGTTAAGTTGGACATTTGCATATCCATAATTGTCACATATTTAAGATGATCAAACTAAAATTGGCCTAAATACAATCCTGGTCGTAGATTTTTTTTTGCCTTACCTACCAAAAATTTAAGAATAACAAACTTGAAAAACAAAACATCATACAATTGTTCAACAGAAAAAATTCTGTGAATTGTCGAACCCGCGTAACATACGAAACGCAAATATAACGAGGACAGCCTTTGCCTCCCGGGCAAAGGAAATGGATATAGGAGCTTCCCTGGAGTGCAAGAGGGATAGATATATTGAGCGATATCGATCATTTGGCCTTCCCCAAATTTCAGGTAATCATTCCTACCTATCTTGTTTATTAGCAAAGAAAATTTCAAGCTTTTTCTCTCTTATTTTAGTTGAATACTATGAAAGAAAAGGTAGTTTATCTCTACAAATTAGGCCTATTACAGAAAATTTAAAAAAATATTAATAATACAAGGAATGAATGAGATTAGAAATTTAGATTTAGATTAAAAATTATTTTTGTGAAAACTTTTTTCGCACTATATCGGAGGTTTTAATTTATACCCTAACGTCAATAATTTTGAATAGAATCACAAATTAAATAATATAATTGCCTAAGAAAGGTAGTTATATACCAACATAAATTAATATCCTTACCAAATTACGAAACGATTACAAATATAATTTAAGTTTATGTAAAATTTTAAATAAACGTATGGATTATTTTATAGAACAGGACAAAATGATTGTCTATTAAAAATAATAACTTGTACTTATATAATGTCCAGCATGTTTTTCTTGGTTAGAAGTAATATACATCAAGTGTTGTAAGTCACTCAAGTAACTCATAACAAACTTCAAGAATTGCTTCGACAAATTGAAAAATGTCGCTTGGTAACGACAATCGTCAAATGTTTTATATGTTAGGTAAATTTAAAAAGTATATATATCTTACGACAACTACATTTGCGTTACTTTCTGTTAATTAAAATTAGAAAGAGAAGCTAGAAACTATGACAATTATTAATAACTTTTACACAATTTATTTCACCATGGCAACAAGTACTTAAGTCAGAAATCGGCAATTAGTCCTACTATACGCAGTCTATCAATTTTCAGATTAAAAATATTGCGGATTTATTTGAAGTCTCCAATCTGATCTGAATGAAGTGACTTCATGGTGTAGCTAAATGTCCGAAAGTCTCATTTCATTCGTTTTGCTAGAAAAAGAGATATTTTAAATCACAACTATTATATCATCACAACTATCATCATCATATAGGTTGCTAGCTAGTATGTTAATTCGGAAGGAAAGAGTGATTCGTGACTTCGTCAGATCATGCAGACTTTATAGTTAAGAAAGCTTCTAGAATGCTTTGTTTATAAGAAATACAAAAGGGTTTCGAAGCATCAAATCGAAAATTTATATTATATATTATACAATAGTCTCGTGCGTAGCATTCTAGAATATGGTTAGTTGTATGTAGGCCGCATTATGCGACGCATATGCTACGACACAAGATATTACAAAAGAGGTTACTGTGGCATCTGCTATTTTTCAGTGGCATCTCGAAAAAAAAGTTGCCAACGTACGAAACCAGGCTGGCGCACTTTAATATTTTGTCAGAGGAGAATTGCAGAAAATTAATTGATATATTTATGCTGTTACGTTTGCAGCTAAGATATTCAATAATCAGATTGATTGCTCGAACTTTCCATCTAAATTTAAGTTTCGTTTACCCTATCGATACCCCAGGCATCCCATTATTCCATTTGTCCCTCCTTTCCGTAGAACGCGTTTTGGTCAAAGCTCACCGATGTCCAGATTAAGCATTCTGATAAACGAGCTTGGTCTGGATATCCATAGTTGCTCCCCTCACACTTTAAAATCGACCTTTGTTTAGTTTTTTGTAAATGTTTCCTATTTGTAATGTTTGTTTTGTTTAATAATTATTTCGATTGATATTTGTTTAGTTTGAGTTCGAACGTATGAAGTTTGCCTTTAAGCGCTTGTCACATTAAAATTATATTTTGTGTTTGTTTATATATATATATATATATATATATTCATTCATTTTCATTGTCAACAAATTAAATTCTGTTTTTCTGTTTATTGTTATTGTTTTGTTTAACACTAAAATTTTTTTAGTTTTAATTTTTTTAATAGGGGTACCTCAAAAAAATTTCAAAACACTAAAATTTCAAAAAATTTTAGTGTTAAGAAGGTATTCTTGTTATATATATTCATTTAAATTAAACTATTTGTGAAGATTTATAATTGGCCCATGTTGTTATGTATATATTCATCTATTTTTGTATTGTGCTGTGAATCTTCTTATAAATAAATAAATAAAAAAAAAATATGTACTTTTATTTATACCTATATCAGTGTGCCGAGCGTTGGCAAGCTTTATCAATAAAAAAAAGTCTCTGTAAACTAACAATATCTTATTTATTTGTATATTTCGTATTCGTATCACTTTGGAATTACATGTGATGTAACAGCATTGAAGAAATCAGTTTTATAGTTTTTATTTACTGTTATAGACTCGACGTGCACTTCTCTGTCCTATACTTTTCCACTTTATAGTATCACGTGCTCACCTAGTGCCCGAAAAGTAAGTTATTGAAAAAAATCTCTGTGAATCATTACATATTTCATCATTATTCTTAATAGTACAAATCGTATGGTGAAGATAAATGTCATAAATAACCTAGTATATTAATAAACAAGTAACCAGTAGTTCCTTAAGAATATGTATTGTATAGGCAAGTAACAAATTTAATCATTATTTATGCAAAGATATAATGATTATTACTTACTGCTGAGGAAAAAAATGCTCTTGAATAAGTTGACTAAAACCAGAAAAAATCTAAAATCGACATCGTAAGTACTGCTTCCCTAATCGCATATAAAAATAATAAACAAAACAAATGTATCAATGTGAGACTAACACCTATATACTAACAGCTATAAGAGCAATCGCAATTAAAACATTTAAAGCGGTTATGAGTGACAAATTGTCTAAATAAATATACAAAACCATCACTATAAATAAATATACAAATAAATATACAACATTACGGGATATCAACACTATTTTCAGCTGTCACTGTCTTTTAACCTCCGTCAGACTACGGCGATAAAAACGTCGGCCCTGGTTCAAGTTTTAAATAAGAAACGATTCCGTTTTAACGCAGAAAACTATTAGAATCAAAAGCACGTTGTTGTATTTAGTCAAGAGATGTGTGCACAAATATACTGACGAAACTAAGCAGACGTGCTCGTAAGCTTACATAGGTCTTACAGCGGGTTTTCAGAGGTTCATCGATGGCCAGTCTATCGCTTATTTCTTGCGTAAAATAATTCCAAAATATTTATCTACCTTATTAGGGTAGTCACTTATTTTCCTATTTGAAGGATCTAAACAAGAATTATAATAAAAACCGCGACGCACGATTATTGATTTAAATCTAACTATTAATAATGGACGAAAAATATTAATATAAATTGCTACGAATGTTGCGAGTATGAGAAATGAAACCAAATTTATAAATTATTTTATTATTATATTATTTTGTTTCTGTGATTTAGGTGTATATTTTTTACATTTGAATAAGATAAATGAAAAACCTAAAATTTAAAATTTGGATAAAAAGTCTAAATCAATTGTATTGTATATTTAGAGACAATTGTATTGTCTCGTTCTTGGTGTGCTTCTTATTATAACTTTGTGTTTTTATCAAAATCTTGCAATTTTACTAAATTATTGGAGAAATAAGTTGTAATTGAGATCCCGTTTAATAAAAAAAGGACAAAATATTATCAAATGGTTTCTCATTTCTCTAATAATTTTAGTTGCCAGTTGTAGATTCGAATAGTCATTGTTTAAATTCGTAAGAAGTGAAAGGGAGAAAAGGAGTACCTGTGCTCCTTCCACAATATGATATTTTCATAAGTATATACAACTTAATACTCTGATGGATCCTAAGGTGCTGTATATACCTCTTCCGAGTAGACTTACACTTAATCTTATTTTATGAAGGTAACATTTGATCCATTTTTGTGCCATTAAAAATTATTATCAACATACATAGGTTTAACCAAAAATAAATATATATTTGTTTAAGTATATAATAACTATTTTCTCTTTATAAAACTCAATAAACTGTTAAAAATACATTCAATTCATTACTATGTTTAGTAGAGCAAAATAATTGAAATGTATAATTTACTTAGATTAAGTAACATCCGAAGTACATGCCATAATGTTTGTGTAGATAAACTATCTCAAATTAGGACAGAGAAAATCATTATTATTAGAAGAAAAACTAAGGTCATTCACGCTTTTCGTGGTGCAGACACGGTGCGGCATCGTTTGATTGCGGACGAAGGCGTGACGTCACGAGGTGCGGGGCGGGCAGGGCAAGGCGGGCGGGGTGGGGCGGATCGTGGCCTATTTATCCCGGCTAACAAAACTGGGACCACGTCCCGGTTCCGGCAGCCCGCTAATAAGGGATGGCACAATGCCTTTGATAATTTCAATTGTTTTAAGAGCTTTTAACATTTCCTTTTGTTTTTGTCTATTGCAGCGTTCATTTGTCATCGCGAGGGTTTTTTTAATATTGGTCAGTTCACGAATAAAGTAAAATTTGTATGGTGAGATTGTAATAAAGAAAATTAAGTTATTTAAAAGATTAGCTTCTAGTTCTTGACTGCTTCGACCCATTTTGAACTCAAATGAACGTAAATATCTATATGATATTTTTATTTACAAATTATTTCTATATAATAGAGTTATACACTTGGTATTAATTATTTTATTTCAAGTTTGCTGTTGAATTATTATCAATATATCTTTAAAATAACTTTAAATTTGTCTGAAGTTCCGTAGCTACTTTGATCAGTCTTCTTAAAATACATGTCTGGCGTTCTAGATAATTGTTCTAAAAATGCTTTCTAGGCAAAATAGCAGTGTGCTCGGTGAAACCCTTTAAAGCCTTTTACCTGTACATAAAAGCGACCATGTGTTTATACATTTGAAAATATGTCTATTATTCTCTTTGTAAGCAATATTCTAGTTTTAAGTACTGCATGTTGAATTCCAGCTATGCTGTGTACAAATTTAATATCAAAATTTGTATATAACAAAACTGAACTAAAATAACATAACAATATTTAGCCCTCTGCCATGCGAGTATACTGCACGTTGAAAAGAGTTTGATCTCGTCTGGCTTTTGCACATTGATTTGCACTAAAGCTTTGTAAATAATGGATAGGACCGATCAAAAGGTATAACGGATTACTTAAACCGTTAACAGAAGCATTCAAGTTTATATATCAGTTAAATATTCCAGTCAATGATTTTTTAACATATAATAAGCCTTTAATAGGTATTATTATGTTACATTTTATGGAGTTCTGGTAGAAAACCAAAGTATTTATTAATTTAACACCATTAGCGAGATCGCTACGAAAGCTACGAGATTGCTACGCACCGTAGCACTTCTACAAAACCTTGGTAATAACTAACATAATTATTATTGTACCTCTGTATTTTCGGGGAGTTTTACTTATATGACGCTTTACTGTTCTAAAATGTGATTGAGTTTCCTACTTCTTCGTAAAATAAATCAATTGTGCTATTTTATTTAATGAATATTTATTGTATCATGTAACTTGGCAGCACTCATGCAAAATTAGTTAATAACTACCTAACGGGAAGTCAATTGTATGAAAAAAAAATATCTGTATGCTTTTACGACTTATCAAATCATAATATCATTTTACATAAGTGCATCTAAAACCCCGTGTCACGGGAATTAATTGCAATGACATTTAGACGGACGGACCCTCTAAACTCCAACATGACATTTTGAAAGTATTATAAAACCTAAATATCAACTTGAAGGTCTCAAGTAACGATCTTGATGAAACTTATGTTTCATATAGCCCCCATTTCCCTACGATGAGGCTCGTGAAAGACTGCCAACTTATAAATAACAAACGCGACTCTCAAACAAAAATCTCTCAAACAGAATATATGAGTAACCTTTCACCTTCACAATGTTTTAGTACTAAATATCAATCAGTAATCATAGAAAAAATATCTTAACTTTAAATACACGTGTGAGTCGTGTAAAGATTGTTTTCCTTTCATTTCAGGCTAAACCTTTACCAATCACTAAAGAATTGCGTAAGAAACACATTTCTGCTTGCTTACTTGATAATCGTGGAACATTCAATTTCCAATGAGTAGCTAATATTATTTAACATACATCCAATCAGTGCGTCAGAAAGCGTTGTTCAGGGACTGATCTCTAGAGGTACTATAACTTAAAATCATTGAGCAGATTAAGAAATGTTTCTGCCCCATTAGCGCCGGTTACTTAACATTGAAGTCAAGGGCTATTCATTATAAAATAATTACTTATCGGAATATTAGCTTATATTATTACGATAAGAATCACAAAACCAAAACATTGCCTATGTTCATTTAACATTTTCTAATTTCTTTTTTTTTCTGAATTATTTGCTGAAGCCCAAATCAAGTACCTACAGTAGTTTTATTAGAGTGGAAGATCTGAACGACTTTAATTTAACTCGACATTTGTTATACGCGAGTAAAGTCTTGTTTTTAATATTGGCTACACTCATTTTATAAGTATAAATATAGGATAAATAAATAAATAAATAAAGTCTTACTATATAGTGTGATATATCATCCCCGGTGACGAGGCAACCATTTCATGAAAATAATAGTTTTATGTTGCCATGTTATGATATAGTCAATTGAACAGTGTTAGACAACGCATTTTAAGCATCGTGTCAAGACTTAAACAAACTTAATGAAGAAAGCCTATATTGTATGTGTGGGGTGCATTACTATGCGGCCTTTCACGTTAAGCTTCGGTTGACCGACTAAGACACGGTAAAAATAGTCTTGCAGTCTTAAGAAAACTTGTGTTGCTACGCTAGACATGTTTTTCAATACATTTTATTTTAGATTATTTTTTAGGAAGTTGAAAAAAGAAGATATACTCGATTTTTGTAACACTTAATAGAGTCAGGTTAACGTAAGCTTTTTATTTTACATATACGAGTACATATAAATGTATTTTATATTGATACTTTATTAAAAAACAATAAAAAAGAAATACTCAAAATGATTCAGTATTATAAATGATAATTTGCAAGCTATTGCGTCTACTCTGCTATTTTTCGTAACGAATTTGTATTTCATTTACATTCCCATCTCAAAGATGTTTACAAAATAACAATCTTTCAACAATATACAGTGATTGCTTTGTCGCTGAGTTCTGAGATGGCTTCGTTCGAATTTCAAAATATGATCGATTTCCGGGGGTGTTAAAATGTTAGATTGACAGGTTTAAGAATATAAGTAATGTCGATATGAACTGCAGTTCACGATACTTATAATATGTTCATGGTTAACGTTTATTTTTCGTGATATTGCTTCAGTTTTAGGGCCTGTTTCACAATGTATGGATAAAGTACCAAATAGCTATGCAACACATAAATTATTCGAAAGATAAAAGTTCCAAATAAGATGCTTCGCGCTTCATGACGAATAGCGCTATCTGACAGTCGTGAAACGCAAAAATACTGTTTATCCTACAAATAAGTAATAAATAGCTTATTTGGAACTTATCTGGCCATTGTGAAACAGATTTAATATAAGGAAGAATAAGACCCTTAATATAAGGAATTACCAAAATATAGATTTTGTACCATTTCATAACTCAGATTAACACGACATATATTAAGCATAGTGCTGAAAAGTATATAAGTACTTTGAATGCAGGTATGTAGAGTCAATATTGTAAAAGCGACAAAGTATCGAAACTTAGCCGGTTGAATCTCTACTACGCCATCTAGTGGCAGGAAAGTTGCTGCTAGTAATGCTTTTCCATTTTTTCTTTTTAAACTAAAATCCGATTGTAACTAAATGTACAAAATAATTTTACGCAATCAGTGCATATTATTTTGTTGTTTTATACCTTTAACATTGTCTTACTTTTATTATACCGCCACCTAGTTGCTCTTACCTAAATTACTTCAATTATTTTATAAAATGGTTTATGAGACTAGATGAATTTATATTAAAACTGTGAATCGATATAAATGTAAAACGCCACGTTAGCATTAATTTAAAGTACGTTTTATCTATTTAAACCAAACGCCCCGACAATGCATGTGGTTTAGGACAGGCATTAAGACCCAGTTTCCAACTTTACAATTTCCTCAATTCAAACTAGTTCGGCGATTTCACGAAAGGTGGCGCTTTACAAAAAATGTGAAATCAGGTCACGCCAAGCTTTGTAATAAAAAATAGTCATCGCGCAATAAAAAAAACACTGCAGACAGTTCCATAAGTAATAGATCGTTATAATAAAATTGAACGCGGGTTTTTTGATTTACTTTGTGAGGTACTTGCACATTGTTCTAGCGTCTATAATATCCATTTCGTAAAATATAAGCTAAAATAATATGAATTTTTAAGTATCTTTGTGAATTTAAGCTTGTTAAACATAATCATATGAACCTTTTTATAAAAAAATGTATCCATGATTTTGTAATTGTTGGTGCAACAACCACTGCAATGAATTTTAAGGGCTGTACCTACGAGTTGAGCTATTTTGTTGAATAAAATTTAACATTCTAAATCATCATCAATAAATATTATGACTTAACCCTTGCTTGACAGCAATAAATGAAATAATCCCTTATTATGAGATCTTGAGCAGATTATACAAGGCTCTTAATTAAATTAACTGGCGGACAATACGTTGAATGAATATGCTATGCGAAAGTCACTACGTAACGTCATTACATTTGTTTTGCTCGACTAAAAACTTAATTTAAAAAATGTTAATCACTTCTTTTTTAATTAATCTGAACTAATAAATGAGTACTCTATTTAAATATAAGAAACCAACTCTTATCAGCATAGTAAAATGGATGAAATACGAGTTGCAATTTCTAACCATGCAGCTAGTTAATTTTAAGCTTTTTAAACGACTAACACTGACGTCTCAGTGATTTCTATATTAATTGTTATGGTATAAAAATAGTGGTTATATATACAATGTAAATGAAAATTATAATATAAAGACAATCTTTATTTACGATATGGAGGCCTTCTAATTTATTGTAAAGCTCCAAATGCAAATATTAATACAAAAGCACTCACGCTTCTGTATTATCATCCCGGGATTCTGATCTCTCGGCGTTGATTTGTCCTCGTCGATGCCTGCCCCTCTGTTCGTCGCCAAGGCCATAAAGCCCGGCTACCGCTGCCATTCTGCTTACACCATAGTCTTAGTCCATAACATCTTAAACTAAGCGTCCCGCATCCTAATCTACATTAATTTTTATCTAATTCGAAAATCTTGGACGCCTGCATTTGTTCATCACAATTATATTATTGTATATTGTCATAAGTAACGTTGTATTCGTGATCACATTGTTCTGTGGAGGATGCCTTGGAGTAATGTACAAAATATGAAATAGAGTGAAGCTATAAATTTGTTTGAATATTAAATCAAATGTAAGAAAATTGGGAAGTTGTTAAATGTAAATAATAAATAATTTACTCAATACATAATCGAAGTATAGAAAAATATTGAAATATCGGCTATTGGTACGTATTTGGAGTTTCACAGACGAATTGAATAAACGATGAACGATTGTAAAAATCATGTAAAGTTTGACTAAATTTCCTTGAATAACATGCAAAAATCGAATGAATTGTATTAACATGAACTATCAGGGCCTTTCATGGTTAATGTTTTTAACAAAAGATTTTGATTGTTTGACCCATCGTGTAAGTTATGTTTTGACGTAATTAACTATCGCAAAAACCGGAACACCACAACATAATCGACGATGATGTAGGATGCTTGTAATATTGTCTTCGCCCGTCTAATCCTTATATTGTGTTGGAGTATAACTTCGCCAAGACTGTTTAAAATCAGATGATTAATTTAAAAAAAATCGGTTGTCTGTAAAGTCGGTTTACGGAAGTCAGGTCATAAGAAAATACTGATGGATTGTTGCATTTTTCAAAAGAAAATTTTAATTTTATTTGTTTAATAGATATTTTGTATCGATATAGAGAAGGAGGTAAATGGAAATCGCAATTGAGTTGATCAAGTTACATTTATTTGTACGTATAAATACAATTTTAATGAATAAGAGACAGATGTCGAACGCTGCTGAACGCATAGGCCGATTGTGCCTCTTTGTCGCTCGTTCCGCGCTCTCGCTTGCACTTCAAGCATTAAATGAAACGCCTCAGAGCGAGTAACGCCGCATGAGTCATGTTTTTCGTGCGTGCAGCCGACTCCATCGAATTATTAGACGTACTTTTCACGTCAAAACCTTGGAATTAAATATTTAATAATAAATGTCACACTAAAAATAAAGTAACATAACACTATTAAATAATATCCAATTGTTTTCGAAAACTTGACAACTAGCCTATTGTTAAATAATTTGATGAAAGTGCATAATTATTGAATACTCGTTTACTAGACCAAAATGAGTTGAGTAATCACTAATTAGCGTAAATATTCGACCTCGTTTCCAACATAAGAGGCAACCTCAGCTAAGTCCAAGTCTGATTAAAAATACTTAATTATTAATGAGCATCATAATGTTAAGAATAGTGGTTTTATCTGGTGATTATCAACATTTTCGATCGAACTGCGACTGTCAGCTTAAGAATTGTACAATGCATTTAACGCACTCTGAAGGTTTAAATAGAATGCATGTTTTCTACATACATAGAAGGCTGATCTGATTTTAAGCCTATTAGGGTTATTGGTTATAGGGGTGCGGTGCGATTGGAAAATTAAGGCTCAAAACCGTGAAAGAGACTCATAGTGGACGCCCCCTCTTCCATCCAAGGGTTATATGACATTGAGTCAAGTAAAGGGTTGTAAATATTCGTATCTAGTTAATAGTTGACTGCAAAAAGTCGGACTACCGTTGTATTTTTTTACTAGTGAAGTAATATAATTAATTTATAGGCTTTGCATACAATGTATCTTATATATTTTCTCATGTAAATGAATGTTGCAAAGTCTTGAGAAATCAATATCTTAAACCGTAAACCGTAGTTTAATATATTTTTAATAGATGATATTAAATGAACGCTTATCAATAATAATATTTATTTAGTAAATACTATTTTGGTATAATTATCAGAATTTAAGATGAAAGGAAACGAATGTAACGACTAAACGACATAACTTAAATAAAGGTGACTTAAAATAACCATTTCCTTGTTCAATTTTAGATATAGTTAATTATACATATATATATATATATTGGTGACAATATATTTTTTGTAAGAACAACTTACATAAATAATACGTTGCTTTCAATCTTAAACGGTCGATCAGGAACTGAGTAACTGAGTTTTATCAACTATTTAGTAGTATTTTTATTTAACTATTTAACCATTTGTATTATATTCAACTTCGTGGCTTACACAATACAGTTTTAAAATATTATGTCGAAAGGGCTTCATTGGAAGTGATAATCCAATTTTAAAACTAAATTGCAGTGGAGTTCGCATGCACAGATCCTATTACATTGTTTAACATTACCCACATCGGGTGCCCATATTGGCCCGTTAGAATCCCGTTGAATCGGACATGAATAGACACACTTTTGCTTTTAGGGTATTTGAAATGATTCTTTACACAAATGACCACACATGGTAACTCCAAAGCTTAGTTTTCTATACAGAGGTAATAAAAATAATATTTTTTACATTTAAATTAGGCATGTTTTAGTTTCCTGTAATGTGAAAAGCATCAAATAAAACAACAAGAATTAAATTTAAAATAAATCTTATAGTTCCAGGTTGCTAATCCCGAATTTGGAATGGTCTGGGAAGTATACTTTATTTGGTTGGTAATATTTGTATTGTTTTATTTATTACAGTAATTCATATTATATGTATGTTGTTGTTTATTTAGTTGTTAAAAATAACCTATATTATGTTATTTTTTTCTTTTGACATTGTTAAAAAAGTACACGTAAGTAGTAATTTTTATTAAAATTTTGTTTTACATTTTATTACCTAATACATAACATAGTAATAGAAGAGCTGTGAAGAATTTTAACCTAGATAATTCTTTCTATACTTGTTGCTTGATGTGTTAAGTAGCTATAAGTATCATCTTTGAGTTGATTAGTTTCCAACAAGCGATTGTAAGCTGTCTTCTTATAAAGGTTAAGTTCAATTTTGATTTAGTTAAAATTACTTCAAAAGTTCAGAAGCGAATACACTTATGTACCCGAATACTTTACTTACAATACACTCTCTACAAAATAACACATATTATGACGGGAAGTGAATCGGTCCACTACAAATCCCATATATTTAATCACTGTGTATCAAAAAGACAGAATATAAAGAAATCTTTGAAAATATGTATGTATATAAAATAACAAATAGTAACTTTAACAAATAAAAAAAGAGTGGCAGAGATTTTATTGCTAGTTCTTCTCTTACGTTCTACGCCCTTGATTTGAGAACTGGCAGTAAATGTAAAATTAGAAGCATTTAATGTATTTTTTTGACGGTCATAAGTGTACATTATGTTACCTACATGAATAAATGATTTTGAATTGAATTTTGATAGGAATGTAAAATGAAAATTCAACTTAAAACAAGCATGTGGAGAAGGCTGTGGACGCATTAATACTGCTCAAAGTTGTAGGCAACTCACAGTCTGATCATAAATGAAATCGTTTGAACCTCGATATTTTCCAGAGCCAGGAAATGGGAGTGATAGGCAATTTCAAGCGATATACGTTTATGCACTTATTTTTTCGAATATTCATACGATGGAACGACTATTTTACATAATTTACAGTTCAATTTCAATTTCTGGTTATAAGAGTATATAAAGCCAGTCGTTTTATATGCTTTAGATAAGTAGCTTTCTTAAGAAGTTTTAAACTTTTCATTTATATTATGTAATACTGTGTTTAAGTCGTTGTAATTCTATAACATATGATTTGCAATCCCCTGTAATACACTTATGTGTTACATATTAAATCGATTTAGGAATAAAAAGCTATGTAAATATATGCATAGCTTTTTATGCATATATTTCCAAAGCATGTATAATTAGTTACGCATAGTGCATAAGCTTTTGTCTGAACATTATGAACTATGATTAATATGAAGCCACATTGACTTAGATATATAGTAATATTATTACCAAATAATTAGCTATCTAATTGCATTTGTCATTATTATAGGAAACATATGTTCATTTTCAATTCCTTGCGTCCTTGTGGTTTGGAAATGTTAACAATTTATTTCGAGACGTACAACTTTTTAAGTGCTCCTGAGTTTTTAACGTAGTTACGAATTCCTTTGAGAAAATTGCTTCGGAGTGAGGACCAACGGTGCATTAATTAATAATCAATATCAATCCATCCATACAGGCTAAATATAGAAACGTCATTAGGTTATCACACTAGAATATTCCATAAGGGCCATATCGAGTCGTGGCCCCATAAATAGTAGAACAATTTAATATTTTGCCGTATTTTTGGAATGTTACGATTATTCATAAACGAAACAAACGTAAGATTATGATTTTTGTATCGTATGAATAAACGTAACAAAAAATTCGTTTATTTACGACTATGTCAAACCCGTAATGGTTTCTTACGTAGAATAACATTTCTCACATACGAGCAAGTCCTAATGCGTCATAGAAAATTCGAGTTAAACTTATGACCTTCGATTCAGAGGCCCTTATCCACTTAAAACAATTTCTGCCAAGTTATTTATAAATGGCTATAAAGAGAGGAATCTTGAACTTATTCACCCTAACGGTTAAAGAGTGGCGGAGAGTTTATTGCCAGTTCTTCTCTTCCCTTATACGCCCTTGATTTGAGAACTGGCAGTAAATGTAAAATTAGATTCATTTAATATTTCTTTTTTTTGACGTTCATAAGTGTACATTATGTTACCTATATGAATAAATAAATTTTGACTTTCACTTTAACGATTAAATTTTTATACAAAATCTATCTATAATCTATCACATACTTACCGCATATTCTGTTACAATATACGTATAGTCTAATCAAGTAACGACTATTCGTCACTTGACGTGAAATTGATGCTAGAATTTAGCTATTACTTTGCTCATAGTTGATAGTGGTTGAAACTTTGACAAGACGTTAAACAGAGACATCTAGAGATTGTTAAACATGCTATGTGTTATGTAAAACTTAGAATAGTTAGGTTTGAATCCTGGGTAATTAACATAGCATATATTAGCATAGCTTATTTACGGTAAGTTAGCATGAAGCGGCTTGTTTTTAAATAAAAACAAATATCGTGAGAGCAAATGAGTGTCGTTGGTTGTGGCCTAATGTTAAGAAGACCTGAAAGGACAAAATTATCATTTTAATTGACGCCATGTATCAACCTGATTACTCATTTGGGGTCTATCGGACTTTACAGATAAAGCGTACTATATACATATAAACGCATTGTTATTGACCAGAAATATAACGGATTTTTTTATATAAAAAAATATAAAATAAAATACGTTTATTTTGGAACATAAGATCATCATGGTATCACTTATTCCACGTCATTAAATTTGAGCCTGTTGGCATCCCTACTCATCGGCAAAGAAGACAGAGGGTGTTGGCCGAGAGAAAAAGCCGGCGTAAAGAACTCTCGGTACTTTTTTTTTAAAAACAGCAAATCATCAAACAATTCTACAATATTTAAAACAAATATTGCAAATTTATTAGAAGTAGCCTGCCCAGCACTATAATAATCTTATTAAAAATTATTTAATAACAACTGAGTAATTATATATATTTCATTTAGACCTGTCTTTCTCAGTTATTCGGGAAAAAATATTTTTTTTAATAATAATCAACATCATTTCGTACATTTTGTTAGCTTAAAAAATCCAACAAGATCCGAGGAGTAACATGTACGTATATTTTAGTTTCAAGATAAAGTTTTGATTGCTAGTGCGATACAGTGACTTCGCGGGGATCTAAAACATTTAATGCTCCGAGGGATAATTAAAAGCAGATTTCTTTTACTGTTTCGTTACAAATTGTATATTATTGAATTTTGTATATGCTATGGAATTGAATTTATTTAAATATTTGTATAGAACTTCTCGCCAACTGATGTCAAACTGATTAAAGGATATGTTGTTTCATGAGTTATGATCAAGAAAAATCAAGTCTTAGATTTAACTAGTGGAAATTAGACCCGAGTTTACTAATCACAGAGCGAGGTTGAGTCGTTCATCATAATTGCCTTGTTTCTAGTTTATTATGTTTTAAATTTCAATTAAATTTTTAGCTATTCACAAATTCGCAATTGAATTTTATCGTCAATTGTGTTATTTATATTCAAAATGCTTATACCAGAATTTTGTTTGTAATAAAATAAGTAAATTAAATAGGGCATCCTTGGTCATTCAACTTTTTTCCATGCAGATTTTTTAGAGTGATTACGTAAGTTTACAAAAATTCAACTGCTTGCCAAATCACCGACATAGGTACACGAAAGAAGAAGAAAGAAATGAAGAAGAACACACATTGCCCGATGTCATAGACTTAATATGGTACTCTGTTTCCGCACTTAGACGCGCAATAGGTCCGTTGTACGAAAAGTCCTGGCTAACTAAGCCAGCCTAACTACTTCCAAAAGCACAGAAGCTTCCTGGGCACTTCGTAGGCTTCTCACAGCGACCGCACTGTTCCGAGGATGTCTGTACGTTGCTTAGCCACAGCGTAAACTTAGTAGGTATATTAATATTCTAATGATATGACGCTAGTAATCGCGATTTGATTGATATATTAATAGCGTATAAGCTAGACAGTTATTTCCAACAAACTTTACAAAAGCTCAGTTATCTTGTATGGAGAGTAATAATTATTTTATTATAATTTAATAATAATCATAGTTAGTTTTCAACACATTTTACAACATAGTATTTATAACTGCAAGCTGTGTTTACCTATCAAAGGGTGAGGTGTTAATTATATTGATTTTGTTTGTATATTTTTAAACATGTCAGATTTACTGAAAAATAATACGTTAGATGTTCTATAGTATTTATGCCTTTATTCATAAAAATGCAATCAGTCTAATTGCTCTAGTAACTAAAGTACTATTTCGTCTCTTTCTGTTAAATCATTTGAACAATGTGATGAAAAGTGATGAATGTACTGTAGTTTAGTTTAGATAGATAAAGGTACATTATTTCTCAACGTGGACGGATAACGCTTAGTACACCATTATTTTATGGATTGTACGTACTTTGTACTTGTATAATACCCTTATTTTGAGTTTAGATTTATATATCTATGTTATATATCAGATAATTTGGTTGTTTAAGTATGCGATTAGTTCTGTGCCTAAACCCAACATCGTTATTTTTAGGCTATAGTACGTCGGATTGATCACGACTTTCTTTCACCGTAGGCCCGTGTGTGTATAATGCACACATATACATGGTGTATACGTATACTGTGGTGGTGGTATACACAGTATACTGGTGCTGTACCTCAAGAATAGCAGTCAAATGTTTATGACACTGGAACAACACTGCTCTATTTCACATTATCTTTGTGCCCAATGATCAATTGGTCCAAAAATATTTATGTATGTTTTTTAAAGGACAGGGGCAAGAGGGCAGTAGGCTCACTAGATGAGACCGCCCATGGACACTCTCAATGCCAGAGATGGTCTTTTATGTACGCTCTTTACTTGAAGGACCCTAAGTCAAAATACTTCAGTGGACAGCTGGATCCACATATAAAAGAAATTAAAGGTCGTTCATATAAATTATGAATAGAAAAAAATGTGATGTAGAGAACCTTTGGATTATTATAGGCAGTGGGATTAATAAATTCGTAATTGTACCCACTCATATCCTAAACACTAATGCCGAGATCTATAGAGCGCACTTACACTTTGCTCAGACTAAACTATCGAGTTAAGTCATATTTGGTATTTATAGAGCAAACTACGAATCTCTCGGAGTGTTGGCTTAGCTTAATCTCAAGTCCACGAAATCGACGACTTACCAAAAACTTTGACTATAAGCCTAACAAAAATAATGGCCCAAAATTTACTTTGCCATCATATCTTTTACCTGACTTTTTATTTTGTCGTATCTGCCCTATAGCAGTGACATATGTTGACAACAAAATTCAAACTAACTTCAACTCTCGCTTCAAATCTGTTATTTTCGTTTGCCTAAAAATATTAATATCTTAGATATTTAATCTTCTCTACCGTGTCACATACTGTAAGTATCTACACTATCTATAAATATCAATATGCTGTAAGATAAATACAAAGATCTTCATACACTTCATTCACTAATTAGGTATAAGCCCGCGGCAAAAATTTAATGGTTATCTTAGCCAATATAAGACATTCCTAAATGTTTACTTATTAGACTGTTTACTTTTTTAGCTGGTACTGATCATGACAATAATAGTGAAAGCTGGAGACCAAAGAGGGCAAGAGCGTCCTCTATAGATGCTACATTTAAATATGTAAATCAGCCGGGAACAAGCCGCAACTGGACTGAAGAAGCTGGGTTGACGGAAACCAGTGTTGAAGTCACCACTAAAAGTCAATCAGCAAGCAGAAAAAATAAACCTTCATTTGAGGACCTTAAAAAAAATTGCTGTGGCAAGAGTTGGACAACAACAAAAGAAAATATGAGATAGAAATGGAACATTTAAAATTAAAAAATCAGTTAGAAATAGATTCTTCAACAAAAAAATAAATTATCATTAGAAGCTTTACAGTTAAAAAAAGAATCGGAAAATAAATGATTAAAATACAATAAGTTTTGTTTGATTTTCTTTATTACCAAAAACGTAGTTAAATTGGGCAATCACGGATTGCCGGAATGCTAGACCGGTAGGATGTATTTCATTGTTTTTGTGTTCTTCAACTTCTGGTGTCTGATCAGCAAGATCGCCATCGTCATAAGCATACCATCTCTCTATACCTATATTATGCAGTACAGCATAAGCAATATTTATATTACTGGTATTTGTCAATTTTGACCGTAGTCCTAGCTTCATTTTGGTTGTGTTCGTTCCGAACATATACTTTTGGTATTCGGGGATTCATATCGGCTGCAGTTCCTACCCTTGCAATGTTTTCTATTAAAGATAGAACTCTCTCTCTATATTCTCTATTATGTCACTTTCGATAAAGCTAGGTCCAGGTCCAAGTCAAAGCCAGTCGTTGTTTTAAAGTATAATTAAACATTTGTAACAGCTCACACAAACAGAAACAGCAAAAGTGAAAAAGCGATTGAAAATTTTTAATTGTAAATACAAGTTGTCATAACAATGCGATCCGTTCTACATAACAAAAAATTATTGTCATCTCTGTAATTATGTCATTTAACTTTTAAATAATTTTTCTAAAGGTAAACTTGTAAAATTCTAGTTATTGCAATAATAAAATAAATAGATATCAATAAATGTGTACCGTTTTAGACGTTTAAATATTTGTTATTGTTATACTTTTTTAAAGAATAATAAAGAAGGTATTCCGTGAAATGAAACATCACTTTGTATTTTGTCATTTTCTGTCTTAGCTTGTGCTTAGCTTAATATTACCGTTAAAATGTCTATAAATACCAAATCATAGTTTATGCTAAGTGTACACTAAGCTAAGTTTTTCGTTAGTAAAGTTTGAGTTAAGTCAAAGCGCGCTCTATAGATCTCGGCATAAGTGTAGTGAAGTTAAAGCAAGTTACGAGTGCAGGTATCTTGTCTAAATTCACGGCTTCACATGTTGCTAAATGAAATTAGCTAATTGTTTAGACTGCAAGTTTCAATCGTAAAACTAACATCGTACCGAGACTGGCTAACTTAACCGACCGTATTTAAATTAAATGGCCACTTAATTCTCATATGCTGATGTAAATGTTAATATTAGCTCAATATTTATATTATACATGTAATCTAAAGAGTTGGTAGTATACGATAATCTCAGTAAGTACTGGGTTAAATCTTTATTGTTGTTTATAAAGGTTTACTAACATCACGCTTTGAATATGTACAATACCATTATATTCGAATTATCAAATTTTTATTATAATTTATATATATGCTTTAAAAATATAAGATCATCCTATTCATCAAAAACTAGGAACCGATCTTAAGACATCACGAAGAAAGATATGATACAACTTCTATTTATCATCATCATCATAACAATTATTTTTTTTAAATTCTCCCTTCAGCTGATATTTTGATAATTTTGAAGCTTGGAATATTTGAATAAAATATCCCTAAGCTTATATAACTTTATTTAAAAGACGCTTAAGTTTACAGAATTAAATGCTTTATTTAAAATATGCCTTAGTTTTCATAATGAAATTTTTTAATTATTCCTTAAAATTGACACCGAAATAATTTTTAGTTATATTTGTTTGGTAAAATATATCAAACGATTACTTATTTCTTTCTAAAATACAGATTATTACCTTAATTTTACATTGCATATATGCATTAAAATTCAATAAAAGAACTAACTACAACCAACAACGTTCACATTCAACTGTATGAATACTGTAGTTAAATCAAAAACGAATAAAATATAAATCGTATTCATCAATGTTAAATATATTTAATATTTGCCGTTCAATACTGTAACGTTTTGACCGATTTAAAAATATATTTTAGCGAAAAACAATATTAGAAATGCTTTTTTCATAGTTTGGAATCACGATTTATAAAACTAAAAAATCTAATATTACACAAAGAGATTGAATATAATTATAATTAAGATACTGGCGGAGTAGCTATAAATTTTTCAAAACATCAAGAAGCCAAGGATTAAAACATACTGTTTCTGATTGATATTGATCGTCGTTATATCCTCGACGAAATAAGTAAACAAAAGTAGCGTGATGGAAGGATTAAAGAAACGCAGATACCGAACCAGAAGATGACGTAACACACACAGGGGTAACATTTGGCTATGGTTTCTTCACATATACGTATATGTTAGATATACATATGAATTTCGAGGCAAGGTATTTTAGTAGACTATTATATATTATTTTAGTATTTTATAGACTTCACACAGTCAGATCTCATCGAGTCGCAATAGATACTCTTTATATAGACTACGATTTCTTTAGTAAGTAAATTGTGGAATTAGTTAAAAGAGGCTGTGCTAATAACTTATTGTAAATAAAAATATTAATTTCATTATAACGCGGCCCTGTTAAAAAAATACGTAGCATCTTTTTAGATAAACAGGGATGATTAAAATCAGTCTTACGGTTGTAAAGAGCAAAGACAAGGGTACAACGGTTACCTGAAGTTAAGTGCTTTAGATTAATTTTGTTGGCTCGGTATTAACATAAAACTCAACATTATAAACCAACATGACTTTGTTACGAACAATAATATAATTTACGAACTGTTAGCCTTCGGCGGTTTAACCTGATTCAACATAAAGTTTTAAATATACAAAGCAAACAAACGCATAAATGGTCAGAAACTCAATTTTACGATTCGGTTACTTTTGCCGTTAAATTTTGACATATATCAATATATACTTAGATTGGCAGGCTGTCCTAAAGCTGGCCTTATGCCAAACTTTTCGAGCACCGAGTCGAGATATGTATCCATCGAAAAGAAAATGTACTGCTTTATACTTCCTTCGCGGAACAACTTCGTTCCAATTTTAAATTTAAATATATTGATTGTGAATTTGTAAGTCAAACTGTTTATATTCGTTATAGTTACACAATTCTACGAGTCCATGTTATTTTGATATGTAATGCTATCTCCCTCTTTGTGATTTAAAAAAGAAACCTCTCTACTTTAGTTTCATTCACAATTCTTAATTTGAAAGCCTCGTGGTTATGACGTTTCCTATAACGCCTGGTATATCGAGTTCTAATTTTGGTTCGAGCGCATATCCAATTATAATTTATCCTCTAAGGTTTTGAGGGCTTAAACAAGAAGAAAATAATAAAGGCGAGGTAATTGCGCGTAGCATAACCATGGTCTGTTTCAGAACGCCCTTACGTAGAATACCTAGGTCCTAAAGCAATCACTAGGGCGATGAATCCTCATCAAGGCTTGAGCGGACAAAAATTTTTTGTTAAATGATTATGCCTTAAGCCCTTTTAAATGGAATTGCAGAAATTTGCGTGCCCTTACTTTATTTTTGGGTCAGGGTTATTAATCCAAATTTAATCTTGTATATCACAAAATATGTTTCAATTATTGAAATTAAATGTTTACCAAGAGCCTAATGAAAATGTCTCTCTGTAAAACGATATAGATAAATCTGATAATCGATAATAAGATTTAATCGGATTGTGGGTACAAAGAGAGAAGATCTCGGTGTAATCGAATTCTTAGCGGCTTATATGAATTGAATGAAAAGATTGTGAAGTCGGTTTAAAAGATCGAACCCAGCTTTAAGTAATGAATTAAGGGGCTTAAATGGTATAGGGGCTAAAGTCCAAACTTTACCTATAATACTTTTTTTTATAGAACAGGGGGCAAACGGGCAGGAGGCTCACCTGATGTTAAGTGATACCGCCGCCCATGGACTTGGTGTAGTTAGTATGTATTGTAGATTATTTTTCAATTTCGCAATTCAACAAATGCAATTTTTCGGAATGCTTTCAGGGATTTTTAATTTTGGAAAAAAGGGGCTAAAGGCTCATTAAAGGCATACGTATGAACTTTGCGATATTTTTGGTTAGTATTGGTTTGCGATGCTGCTGTAATTATCTTTGACCAATCGAAAGTTTTGACTTTCCATGTGACTTGTATAGTTTACTACACGTTTTGTATTTAAACGGTTCGTGATCATGCGGTTAGTAGCGAGAAGCGTGGAGTTATCCAAAATTATGGTTACTTTTCTATCACCAGCTATTCAATTTGCCGATTTAGTGTGTAAATGATACTACCGTATACAGACCAACTAGCAACAATTTAAATTATAGAACGCTTTTTCATTGAAAAATTCTTATTCGATTCTTGAAAAAAGAATATATGCCACACCTTTTTTACCACAGTGAAAGTAAAGTAAGTACGAAATTCCACCCGTATCACCTCGACGTCCGCCGTTCTACAACTGCGCGTTTTTCAAGGCAGTTTTTGCCGCTCAATATCACTTTGTGGAACCAGCTGCCCACTGAAGTATTTCCAAACCAATTCGACTTAGGGTCCTTCAAGAAACGAGCGTACCAATTCTTAAAAGGCAACGCACTCGCGGGCCCTCTGACATTGAGAATGTCCATGGGCGGCGGTATCACATAACATCAGGTCCTCCTGCCAGTTTGCCCCCTGTTCTATTAAAAAAAAGTTTACGAATACTTTAGTTAGACCTAATTGTCTACAATACAACTAAACAGCTGAACCTAACGTATTGTACATTAACATTCTTAGTATTCTGAAATGTTTTGACACAATAGTCGTGTGTCTGAAATACTTGCACTTCCTTACTTATTCACTATACTAGGTTTATTAACGCAAAAGGTGTAGTTCTCTTTAGGCGTCTTATTCCTGTTGTGTCAAGGAGTTTGATTGCCTCAGCATTTACTTCTATAAGTGAGCTAAGGCGAACCGTATCACCGTATTTAGGATTATCCACATTATGATCCCTATTGTTACTTTTATTTTTAATGTACCATGGTGCATTGACAGTGTCCCTAAACCTTGTTCTGAACCCGTATTATTTCTATACACACGCTGTACAGCAAGGCCAAATGCCATAATATGTCCACACAGGCATTATCACTTGTTTATAAAGAAGCAATTTGTTATGTATTGACAGGAACGATTGCCTTCCCATTAGCCAGTACATTTGTTTGTATCTTATTTCTAATTCATCACTTTTCTTTTTCGCGTGTTGTTTTCATCGCAATTTAGCATCTAAGGACATTCCCAAGTATTTAGCATATGGAATTTTTCAAAATCAAAATCAAAATCTAAGCCACGTTTATATTCGTTTAAGGATCGTTATACACTTTCATCATAGTAATTGAAAGTATACAAATCGTGTATAATATGTAGTAATACCCCTTGTGTGGTTCTCGTCATAACCATAATTCATTAGCTTCGTCTTCAAATTACAAAGCATTTCTAATCATTTTTATTTATAATAATGTATGTATAGTATTAAATTGAAAAATAATAATTATTATTATCATACCTGCATCACAAAACTGGGGGAATGATGACCAATGTTTACCAAAAAACTAAAAAAAACTAACTAAATGCTTTAACTCGTACCCATATAAATATACTATATTATATTTTGTTACATTTTATTAAATTTATTTTTTATGAAAAACTAATAATAATAATAATACAGTTATTAATATTACTATTATAACAAATCTGTAACAAATGTATATCCACCCTTCGTTCAAGAGAGAGAGTTTAATTAAATATACGGATACATTTATCACTGTCCTGATGCTCGCAAAAATGCATTTTATAATTGTAGCCAGAATAAAATGTAATTTTTGACAGCGGCATCGCTTTGGGGAGATGAAATCGGATGAGGTGTCATCAATATTCGGTATCCATTCGCAATCAATCTTGATATTAATAAAAGTGCATCCAGGATTTAATGGTACCAAAATAATATTGTTATTTTATTTTAACAATTTCTTTAATAACAAATGTATTTATTATATAAGAATATATTTGTACCATGGACACGATGGCAGTTGAGAAAATAATAAATAAATAAAAAACAGTATCCTCAAAATGGTTTAGTGGTTTTTGAGATATTTTTTTACGGTTTAGTACTCGTATTATTTTTTTTGTTTTAATTGTATGATTCATCATCAATTTTTAAAATGTAATATGAGGCAAACGAGCAGGAGGCTGATTTGATATTAAGTGATATCACTGCCCATGGACGCTCACATTGCCAAAGGCTCGCAAGTGCTCTGCCAGTCATTCAATAATTTCAACGCTTTTTTCTTGAAGGACCTTAAGTCGAAGTGGTTAGGAAATAATTGAGTGGGCAGCTTGTTCCACATAGCGGTAGGGCGCGGCTAAATCTGCCTTAAAAACGCTCAGTTGTGCAATTTGCAGACCTTTTGAATTAAATTAAAAACCGATAAATCGACGTTCTTCTGTTACAATCTTAAAACCAGTATTATCAGTTACTAGCTGAGTTAAATGTATCGCGGAGTAATCAGATGTTATGCAACTGGATGTTCAGACTCTAGCCAAATCTTTATACATAATCGAATTCCTATTACACCACATAGTTTAGGTTTTTAATACACGTCCAGAAATATTGTTTTATTAACCTTAGCCCATAAAAATAGAACCACACAACACGCCAAGTTTATAATATTCCCTTTCGTTGATTAGCCATCTCTTTCAGGCTTCATTACTCTAAATCAATTCGACAGAAAGCAATATTCGTGTCATTTTATTTCTCCGATATAAGTGTATTATTAATAATATTTTAACCGCATGACTATACCGGGCTATAACCTGGGTGTCTGTTCACACTTCTGTATTTAATATAATTCAAAGTAATTTTGTGATTATAAGAAATAATACTAAATAGGAAGAATTTAGGTAGATTTATTTTAACATTTAACCTATAACGAACCTACTGAACTAGTGGACCCAACTAGATGTTAAATAAATTTAATTGTAAATCTAAACCCTTTTTGAATATACTAAATCACACCAAAACTTATATCAAAATCGGTTTAGCGGAGTTTAATTTCAAATCCCGTACATGTGTATTGATATATACAGCAACTGCATAAATTACTGATTATAAGTAAAATTATTTATAATAGCTATGTGGTAAAACGTTCGGTTACAAAAATTTGTGCATGAACTGTTTTAAACAGTCTGGTTCAAAATTTTACGATATACTTAATTAACAAAGTTGTTTTTGAAAATCCAGAAAACTAGACAATTGAGCAAAAACTAATAAACTAACAAAGTTAAAGTCAAACTAACTAGTACGAAAATTACTTATTAATACGTTTTCATATGTAGCTTTCAAATTTATCAACACTAAATTTTAACTTACTGAAAAACTGAAGTTCGCATAGAAATATTAATGTCACAACTTGGTTGCGCAATGAATTAGTATGAAGTAAATTTTTGATGGAATTCCAAAAAAGTTATAATATTCGTTAGTATTGTGACAAACTTTGGTACATTTGTATAACTTTTATTGCTTAAATTAAATCGTTATAGGAAACGCGAAGCATGAATTAAAAAAAAAGTCCAAGGGACCAAATTTATAAACTGTAATTTTTACACTGTTCATTCTGTGAGTTGTCTGTGACTTTCAGTCAAAAAAATCATCTATGTATATACTACATATATTTTAAAAATAAAAATGCTCCAATGAATAACGAAAGTGTGACTGACCTACTTGCCTCGACATAACAAATTATTGTAAAATTTTGCACCTGTTATAGACTACAATAAATCTCTTTTATCAAAAGGCAACCTTTGAACAAACCTTTTAAACCTATAAAATAGAGATGAATAAAATGTTTTTAATTAAGCTGCTCAAACTAATGTAAATGCGCTTGAGAAATAACAAAAAATGTTAATGTGAGTGTGTAAAAATATTAATTTATACAATTTAGGCTACACTTTTCGGTAATGTATAACGTTTCTTACTTGTCAACACAACGCCATGAAGTGCCTACACAATATAACCACAAAAAAATTAACTCCTAATGGCGCACAATCGGTGTTTACGTGATTTGTAGGCAAAGGAAAAATTCATAAAAATGTTACGAGTGCAAAAAAGTAGAGTATTGTCATTGTTTTTTCGTTTAAAATATATTTTAAAAAGTATTTGACTATCACATATTTTACTATACAATCCTATGTTGTGTAAAGAAAGAACGATCATTTTAGTTCGTTAAAGTATAACTGAGTTGAACTTACAAACACGTGTATGTACAAAAAAGTGACACGCCAATCGAGAAAAATAAATCACATGCACACTCAAGGAACTGTTTAACTTCCGTCAGCCCGCAAAATCTATTAAGTCGTAAAAGCAACATTTTTTTCAGACATCGCTTTTATTGCTAACGGCGTCACCTGACTTATTTTTTTATTCATGTACATGACACGAATGTGACACTTAACACAACGTAATAAGAGTTAGATTTGTCACCCATTGAAAGTAGAACACAAAATATTGATTAAATGGTACCGCCGTAATCGCTAGTGTTTGTCAAATAATATATTAGTTTTACTATTGTAATTTGATTCACGAATGTGTATCGATGATTTTATTTTTTAATTAGCTATCCAAACTTTCGTAAAAATAATTTTGCTTGTATTTTATAGAAATAATTAATAAAAATTACAATTTAACAAAAGAACTAGATATTCATAGCACTATTATGCAATAGTTTATTTATAAGTTAATAACAAGTGATTTGAACGAAATTTTTAATAACTTTGATATAATTATAATTCTGATAACATCGTTTCTTCTCCCATACCATGATGATTAAATACATTGCAATTAATTTAATTTATTGAAAATACAGAAACTATTTTTAAAATATCCTCTAACTTGGTACTCATTGGTTAAGATCAGGTAATACGAGACTTTTCATATTATATATATATATATATATTATAATTGTATAACCTACTTCAAAATTATATATATTATACTATCATAAGCCTTAATAAGTTTGACTTAGCAAAATAATTGGAATTATACATCCTTCAGTTTAAATGTTATTAAACTATAGAACTGAATTGTTGTTATAATTTCATTTCTCTCGAAAATTTCATCCATTCATTTCAACTTCCAACTTTATAAATCATTCTGTAGGAAGCTTGTAAGTTTCTACTTTAAAATGTATGAAACCCATTCAAATAATTGTGGCGAACCGAACGTAATGCAGATATCGATGTTGGAATATCGTATTAAGTTTGATAAATTCTTAAATGAACTTGACCACGTTAAATAACACTTATTACTCGTCAAACTGTAGTTAGAACATATTTTAAAACGGATTTAATTATCACAATTATTTATTTTTGAATTCCACGTAGGTATATTGTAAAATTTATTAAACTGTCTTTCTTTTTTTTTATAGAACAGGGGGCAAACGGTCAGGAGGCTCTCAATGACAGAGGGTTCGCGAGTGCGTTGCCGGCCTTTTAAGAATTGGTAGAAATTATAAATAATATATGCTGGCCTATTAAGAATTAGTACGCTGTTCTTCTTAGCACAGTGGCTATGATTTCATACAAAATACACTTCCCTACCCTAAGAAATGCTTACCGATATTTAACTTTACCATGGGTGCAAAATGTGCACATTGCATAAATAATCCAATAGCCAGGACATGAACATAACGTAAATATATTGAGAAAACAAATAAACGCTAAACTGGTAATTAATAATATGTCGTCTTATCACAACACAAGACAAAGAGAAAGGGGCCTAAAGGGAGATTCAATTAATTTAATGACGCGCCAATCTTGTTGCAGAGGCTGCGATGAAGTAGCTAGTTGATATTCTCATATGTTTAACTATTGGCGTCGCGCTGAAACTGAATGAATTGTTACCATCCGCTACTAATATGCAACATTTTATATATTTATAATTTAAGAGAATAACCGAATCTGACTGAAATTATTATACAAAACTCAATAGAAACTGTACTAATATTACTGTACTAAAATTATCAACCGTCAAATATAAAAAAAACATATCTTACGTTCGTTTATAATACAGACAAAATATACAAGCACTAAAATCACATTAACTAAATGAAAATACCTTATTTGATTTCGTTAAAGCAATATCGTCTCTCGCATGTAATAATTGCAATTTCCATTCAATTGAAAACCACAAAGAATCTTTTATAAAACCCGTTCAGAACATTCTGTATGCAACAGATTGGAATTCACCCATGAAGCTTTAAAGTTTCATTTAAATATTTCTAGTTCTTATTATTTTTTTAAAGGCTTACTATATATTTAATCTTATTGAGTTTAAAGAAGCTGTATCAAATAAAAGTATGTTATCGGGCTCATCTCAAAGAATTGGACACAGTATACTGGAAGACCAACAACATATTTTTTGTCACTACGGCCAAACTAAAC
Organism: Pieris rapae; assembly: GCF_905147795.1. Taxonomy (NCBI): domain Eukaryota; kingdom Metazoa; phylum Arthropoda; class Insecta; order Lepidoptera; family Pieridae; genus Pieris; species Pieris rapae. The sequence continues at coordinate 3,552,021 of NC_059534.1, read as the reverse complement.
GTTTATATGGCGTCGGTTTTCGGATAAAGAAACACCTAAAGCCGTATTTTGTTAGTGTTATAGAAATAGGGAGAAAAATGCTCAAAACAGAGAGAGATGGAGCCAATTGGAAGAGCCATTTAAAAATAATAACAAATATATTTATATATATTTTGTGTGTATGTATATTTTGTATTTTGTAAAACTTTCAAGCAATAAATGAGGCTTAATATATATATTTAAAACTATACTAATGCTGTTATGCCTATGCTAAAAAGCAAGACGATCAAGAAACCGGTGTCTAATAGGAAATAAACTTACAAGATTGTCAATAAAAGTTATATTTATTTAAATGCTGTTTCGAAAAAATATTTTCCAACAATTTCTCTAAAACACTAATGGCTTCAATTTGAAAATTCTTCTACCATTAAAATGCTAATATATAAAAAATATCCGTTGTATGAACAGTGAATAAATTATAGTTAATGAAATTGGAAATGAATTATGTAGTTTAATTATTTACATATATCCACATCTGCTTTATTGATAATTTTTATATGGATCACCCTCGTAAGCAAGCTAACAAATTTAAACTCTCAGAACAAGGCCACCTGGTAGTTTTGCGAACGGATGGCGTAGTTTTGGTCTTTCGCGAATTTTGTAAACGTTTTTGACATTCATAAGCATACCGGAAGACGCATCTAAATTGAATAAATGAATTTTGATTTGATTTGAAACTTTGTGTATTTGACATAAAAACCTTTAGGTTATAAGCCATAATAAATACTAAGCCACTTATTTTCATATAAATTCTTTAAATTATATATTATTGAGCCGTTTGCAAGCTGCGCACGTGCAATGACTGCAATAGTTTGGTGCGCTTCTTTAGTGCAACTCATGCAAAGCTCGTAAAAGTCGCGATCGGCGCGCTTTTACACATTTAATGTTACTTTTAATAGCCTTTAAATAAAAGGAAAAAGACACGAGCCGCCTGCGCGCTGATTGCGAGTGAACTGCGCACAGGCGGCGCAATAGAGGCGCACGAACAAAGATGCGAGCTGCCAGCATATTCGCCAGATGTGGACGCACCCTAAATGAGCATTTCGTAGCCACAGTGAATAGAACAATATTTGTATTGTATTTAATAAAGCCGATTCGTACATTTTATATAAGGAAAAGAAAGACCTAATAGTAGAAATGTATCTTAATCTATGGACTTTTTGTAATTGAAAATATCTTTGATAAAGAATGCATAAAAGAGCCTAAACATCAAATGTATAAAAAAGACAAAGGTAAATGTAGATATAATAATTCCACGTGGAAATTTTAAGACTTAAAAATTGACTCTTAAGACGACGAAGACTTATAAGTTTCTTTAAAAAAATAAATACGAATCTCTTGCTTTGTGTTGGATTGTCATCAACACAGCTAAAGTTACATAAACAACAATGGTTTCTTTGAAAAGAAAATATTTGAAAAATGTTTCGCATATCTATTGTATATATACTGTTGAAGCAAAATATGAAACTGTACAGAGGACAGTGCAAAATTCACATATATCATAAATAAAATGATTAAAAATGTGTACATAATTATAACACAATATAAACAAGAGACCTTCCATACTCTGATTTAGAATTTGAAGTGTTTTTTGAAAAAATTGCCTGCCTTAAAAAACTGAAAATAAATAGAGTTTGGAGTATAGTTTTCTCTCTTTTTACCACAATGTGTTAATTTTGTGATAATAAAAGACAGATGAGCACTTTAGTTAAAACTGTAAAATTAGTGAGGTGAATATAATTGTACTTATTATATAAAATACTTGTAATTCCAGTGAATTACAAAAAACGTAAGTAAAATCTTTTTTTTAATGCTTTGGTGTGTTTTTGGTATTTATAATAGTAACAATTATATTATAATTGATGAAATTCTATAATAATCTAAGTAGTAATAAGGTAAAATGATATTATTGTATTTTTTGTACTTGTATGTCTAACATAATAAAAGCCTATTGTTAAACTGTATCTAATTTAATCTTATTTAACCAATATCTGTGAAGTTGCATATATTAGATCATTTTTCTAAAAATAAGGTGATAAAGAAGTTTCACTTCTTACGTGTGTACACTAGTACTTGCAAACAGTTTTTATATAATATCGCGGTCTTCATTCGCCAGGATTTAAATTGAAAAAATATTTTAAAATTCACGGTTACATTATTTGTATGATTTAAGTCTAATTCATGCAATGTGTTAGCGTCATGTTATGTTGCCTACAATATATATGAAAAATAATTGTGATAAGAAGTGCCCTCAGTAGATTTTGATTATAAATCAATACGAATACACAATTGGTTTGAGAAATTGCAATTATTATGGTATAAAAAAGCATATTTAATAATGTGAGTGTTCGCTCTCAAATTGAGCGTATGTTACGTTCAATAATTTTTCTTTGTTGCCTTCGAAAATATATCCTAAACTTTAAGGTCTTCAAATGCCAGTTTTAATCAGTGTCAACTAAATCATTTAAAAAATGATAGTCTCGATATTCTTACTTGGTATTGAAAAAAAACTTATTGGTGACTATGCCCAATTATTATTGTTGAAATAAACGCCGTAGTTCACATGTTGTAAATAAACAAATTATTGTTTCAAGGATGTCTTAAGTGACGTACGTAGGTTAGACGATTCGCGATTATATAAAAGAAAACCTTGGAACAGTGACCTTATAAGAGAAAGATTATGCTAAACATGTTACTATGAAGTTGACAAATAGCGGTGGCCCTAATAGGACAATATTATAATAATCCTGTTAGTCACTTAATACTGCCCTCTTGCGGTCACCGAAGGTAAGCGAAAGGCATACTTACACAACAATATAGACCGCTACTATTTCAAACATTCGGGCTTATATAATTGTTATATATATTTTCATAATATTTGATTAATTGGGTGACCCCCCTGGAAAAAGCATATGAAAAGCGGAGATCAGGACAATAATTAAATATTATGCTCATCAACGTAAGATCATCAAAACAAGACAATTAGGTCTGAACAATGCATTGGGAAAACTGAAAAAAAAGAGAAATTGAAAATTATGCAAGAGGCGAGTCTCTTACACTAAAATACAATACTGTACTGATAAAAATTTTTCAACTATGACAAATCAAATCAAATCAAAATTTATTAACAATGTACACTTATGAACTTCAAAAAAATAAATATTAAATGAATTTAATTTTACATTTACTGCCAGTTCTCAAATCAAGGGCGTAGAACGGAAGAGAAGAACTGGCAATAAACTCTCCGCCACTCTTTTTAATCGCCAAGTTTTTTTTTACACAATGTTTGTAAGGAGCTGCAACCACTACACCATGTTCCAGACATATTGAGTAATAAGGAATAAAAAAATTATGAATTTAATATTACATTAATAAATATTAACAAACCTATTTAAGTGTGGATTCATTAATAAATCAAACATTTGATTAGGCTAACAGAACCAAAACAGTTAGGGATAAAAGAGTTCTAGAAAGTTTCTTGCCGGTGCTTCCCGTCCATCCTACCCGGTTGAGTATAAATATGGGCAGTAAATGTAAATTGAGAGTAATTTTTACAGAGTTTTTGTAACCCGTGTACGCATAATCAAATGGTATATGTGTATAGAATGTACAATATGTATTATGTTAAATAATCACTAGAGAGAATAATTTAAAAGCGATGTGTTAAATAAATAATTGCACAACGTTATATTTACTAAACTACGTGTAAAAGCTAGAATATCACCGCTTACCAAACCAATATTTCACGAAAAACAAGTGAAATAAACTAACGAACCTCTCTCCAAGTATATTTGAAATCCAAGCCAATCTATACTTGTGCTAGAAGCGAGCTATTCAAGCGGATTGACTATTCCCGCGGGATATCGTTTGCAATTAATTTTATAAGAAATATTTTTCACCCAACATATATTTAAGTGAATATGAATAAATCGTACAATTGACTTTCCTCAATTCCTGCATTAAGGAGACTAAGATGGGTTCATGAAATAAAACCTGAAATGAAGTTATCAATTTTACAAAAGAGCCCCGATATACATAGTATTAATATAAAGTAGCGTAATTGTAATGAGTACGTCCCCAATTTTAACCCTGTCGGTCTAACACTGCGTCATATGCACTTCGTTCCATGTAATAAAGAGAGAAAGAGCATGATGTAAACGCAATAAGCTACGATGCTAAATTTTTGTGTCCGAGGTTCCATTGGGGGGTTTTGGGATATTAACATTATTTTAGTAGTTATTGACCATTCAGCTGCGACACGGTGCATTACAGATATTAAATATATAAAAATATCTATAACACGTAATTATATTATCGAAATAGCCACACTTAGATTAGTAATCTAACTAGTTACAAAAAAGTTATTCCATTATAGAGACAACTTTTACAATCTAACTATTATAATAAAACTACATAAGAAGTGTAAAGGTCACATATGTCGTCAATGGCCCTAAATTTTTAATGGACTAGTTAAAAAGGTTTATTCTGCCACCTAAAATTTTCATTACGCTGTGTTTCATTAGCTATATTAGGTACACATTTGTAATTAGGTCTTATTAGTTATAATGGAAACAACAATCTGTATCTCCCCGAAAATGTTTGTTGAGGCAAGAATTAAACCAGTGGGTATACCTAATGCGACATCAGCTAAGCAGTGGCGAAGGAGCCACGCGGAAAATGGATGCATAATATTACTCATTCATAACGTATCACAACACGTTTAATCAACTTTCCAATTTTAACTGGATTTAAAATAATAAATCTGCCCGAAATTTTCGATTGAAAACTTTATACCCATACATTATCTTATATAGTTGAACGTCTATTGAAATTTAATTATCTCTGTGACATCGACCATTTTATTGTGAAATTAGAAGAGATTTGCACAATTTACACTCGTAGACGGCTACGCCGTAGCACCAGCTATGTTTTTTTAAAGTAGCTAAATCTGTGTATTTAATGCCAACTTCCGCCTGCATTTATACTTATTGCTTCAAAACTAACGATTTTACTCTAACATACGTATTTGATTGCTTATTCAAGCTATTTGTCTACGAATAATTTTAATGATGCTAAGTTAAAAAATATTCAAATATACCACAATAGTAGTCAACAATATAATATCTATATAATAACTAAAACCGAATAACTCAAGATAGACAGATGTAACGGATTCTTGTGAAATTAACAGGATGCCCAGAGTATTCTATTAAATGATATGCTACAAATGCCTAATAAATAATCGACTCTTTTAAGGAAGTATAAGCCAGTAATAATTCATCCTACATTGAGATTCAGTTACCTTTTTTTAACTAAATACGACGAGTAATAGTCACAGAACGTAGAAGTTTAAAACATGAGGCACTTGAATATAAATATTTGAAAATGGGTCAACAGATAAAGTACCATGTCGCTTTAATAATTGTAAATCTATAGACAATTATAAAATGTCAGTAATAGTTTAGGTACAATTAGAATTTCATAGAAATATAATTATGGAAAAACATGATTCCCAATTTCTCTTTCCAGGTCCATTTCGCAATATTTATGTAATATGTCAGTGTAATAAAACGAAAGTTTAAAATGAATTGTGAGTTAAGACTATCATTGTGACCTTATTTGGGTTACGGCTTTAAATCTTTAAAAATTGCCTAAAGTTTGGCTCTTTTCCATTAAAACTAGGTCAATTGTAGTGATAAAATAAATGAACCCCCTCATTAAGCTCCTGAGGAAGATCATTATCAAGATTAAACAGATAGCTTACTCTTTAGATTTCATCGCTTGTCTAAAGATATTATTTTCTTGTCCATTCAATTTCTCATTGTTCAGCAAACAAGATCCATGTATATTGGATCTTGTTTGTTAAAGATGATTATTTGAGAATAACGATTTATGTTTCGTTTATGAATAGTTAAATATTGATAAATTTAAAGTAAATCGTTTTTAATGTATTAAGTGGTTCTTTTTTGTAAAAGTTTCTTAACTTTATAATTATTATAATATATAAATATCTTAATATATAAAATAGACCTGGGCAAGTTCACTTGAAATTCGTTTCTGCCTTTAAAATACATTCAGATATTTAATAATGTTTTATATTATTACTTTGCCGGAAATGTTGATAATTGTCCTATAGTTTAGGTATCTAATCAATAAAATTTTGACAATTTCGTCCCATAAAACATATTATTGACATCTCTTTACACAATGAACGTAAAATTTGTTGGAAGCTCTCATCGCTCTAAATAGATTTAGGCATTTCATCTGCAAAATGTTAGAATTTAGCACGCTGGATTTGATTGTAGCCGAATTTCTAAACTAGGTATTTTCAATAGGCTGAAATGGTACAGAGAAAATTTGATCTTAACCGTTGTATGAAATCTCGTAACCGCAGATACGAGAGAGCAGATACATATTCGTCTGACCGTTTATGCTTTAAGTAAATCATCGGCCTTCAGTACAGTTATTATCGTACGAGCAACTTTAATAGAGCTATAAAGAAAATGCCACTGCAAAGGGCAAGGCCTCTTAGAAATCGCAAAATTATCTGCTGTCAAAATTTCGATCAAGGTATAAATTAGCAAAATAAAAATTTCCATTTCGTGACTTGAACTGCTTACTAATCGTGATACGCACATGGAAATGGATAGGCTATACACTCCGAAGCATCTTCCCAAATAGGCACTTAGATTGGAACCCACAAGGAATGCGGAAGCGTAGCCGTGCGGTAGCAAACCTGGCGCCATACTGTGGCAGAGGAGGTGGAGAGGATCGGAAAGTCTCTGTAAAACTCGCTGTGGAAGCACTCTGCCCCATGTAGGGGTTATAAGATATTAAGTTGAGTCAAAGTCTTAAGAAAAAATTGAGGTCACTATCCAAACTAGCCCAATTTATTTTAATTATTACCTACTCTATTTAAAAAGTGTGCATGATAAAAATAATACCAAATTTTGCGTTCTAAAAAATTTACATCACATTCAACATTTTTAATATAAATGAAACAAGAATCCGGAAAGAGACGCTTCTAAATATTTAAAACTAGCAGACTCGGCCAAGCGTTGCTGTGGCTAAGGTTTTTGTTATAATTCATAGTAGTAAATTAATCAAGGGAAACCGTAGGAGAACTTATGTGAAACGTTGGTACCACGACACGGACCTAAACTAAACTACCTTTAACTCAGCGCCATCTGTTAGAATTGTATCAAATAATAAACAAATGTTAATGTTTTCGTAATTTTAGTAAGGATGATTATTTTTTTTGAAAATGAAATATAGCCTATGTCACTCAGGAATGATGTAGCTTTCCAACAGTGAAAGAATTTTTCAAATCTGCCAAGTAGTTTCGGAGCCTATTCAATTCATACAAACAAACAAAAAATCAAACCTTTCCTCTTTATAGATAAAATATTAGTATAGATAAAGTTACAATTAAGAATATGAAAAGAAACCGAATATAAAATTCTAGAATATTTTACTTATGGAACAGTGAGTTTTAGATTAGCATTCTATTATTAAAGTGTAAAATTTTATGCTGGTTGAGAATCCAGATAGTTCTTTTTTATGTTGAAAGCTATATAACGCACACATTGCGCGTATATCAGTGAAATAAGTGGCTAGGAAGGCAAAAAATATTAATTACCCGGAACTTCTGGGACTTCAAAACAACCAAAGAAGTAACAAGGCTCTCATGCTATTCTAGGTAAAGAAGATGAAGTGGATACCCTAGTTAAACAATCCTGGATATTGTATGAAAAGCAATATCTCATGAGCAAAGCTTGCTTTATTTATTTTCGTTACAATTATTTTTAAGGTACCTAATTAATTTCTTGAGTATGTAATTGATTGAGAAATTGCAAAACGTACGTAAAACCAATTAAAAAATAATTTTAGCATCAAAGCATTTAGGCGACTAATTATTTAATTTTTATTTATTTATTTAAAAAAAAAAATAATCTAAGTCTATATTCCTTAGATTAAATAATTTTATTTTTTTCTATATTAAAGGTAAGCTTCCAACAAGAGACGCTCCGTGCATTGTACCAAGGGGCCCCGTTACCCCAAAAGACATTGTCAAAAGCATGAGAAAAAATCGCCATAAGGTCGTCAAAAACGAAAACCGATTCAAGTATCTCAGCCGATTTTTAAACTAAAAGTAAGTTTAATGATTATGTTAATATTTTTTTAAAAGTAGTTTTGCAATAATTTATAAAATAACAGCACATGTTTAATGTACTTAATAAAGAGTATTGACTAAAATCTTAAAGAAGGAAGCGTACCGTATGTGAAAAGCAATCCATAGTTTTATTTGGGTAATGGGGACAGGAGAAATTATCACAACGCTTGGGCTAACAGCCAACATCATAAAAATATAAATGTCGACTTATGAGAAATAAGGCTTCTATTGTAAATATGTGTTTCATGTTACGAAAACATAATTATTTTGTATATAATTATACAATATTTATAAACGCGATAAAGAGGAAAATAGTATTTAATTTAAACCAATATATTGTACACGAAATATCTTCAATATTTTTTCCGAAAATAATAGAAAACTTTAAATACATTTTTTTGGATTCTCTCTCATAATAAATTGGATAGATCTAATTACGAAAATTACATGTTTTCAGAAAAAAAACATCATTATACCAATAAATCTTAAGGAACATCGTGCACGCGTAGATTTTATTAAATTTTATTTAAGCAAAGCCGGTTTTAATACGTACACAAATTACTTAAAAGTGTAGTTCTTATGATTTGGAGAATTTTATATCATTAGAATGATTCCATAAGCTCCTAGTCAAAGGCATATGACCAATAACAGGCCACGAATCAATGAATTAGTATAATAATGCATATAATAGGTTAATTCATCAATATTAAATGAATCCTTGTAAATGCTATTTCTCATCAAAGAAAAACGTAGAATATGTTTAACTGAGTTGTTCAAGCGTAAATAATGAAAGCATTTCAATAATATTATAATTTGAGTTGCGCTACAAATAACGACAAACAAGGCGTTTACGGTGTCTTACATTTTTAAGTTTGTATGCAGTGCATTCTTTCGCTGCTTATAACGTAATAAAGGTTACTTTATAACCGGAACACAAAGCCTGTTTACACTTTGTTAATTCAAAAGTCACATTACAAGAACCGAGGCCTTTGTTCCCAGGAATTATTACGAAATTAACTTTCAACAAGTTTGATTTAAAGATTCACGCTCTAAAGAGATCTTGCATTAAGTTTAAAACAAGTCGCTGACTCAGCTCTTTTAAACAGAAGATTCTCCGCAAAACTGTCAAGACGATTTTGCCTTCGCGAAAATCCGATTGACTGCGGTGCGAGAAGAACGGAGGGAAATTTAAACAATGAATCGAAAACGTGAAAGGACCGTTTCACCAATTCATTAATGTCCCAAGAAATAATACGCTTAAAAATGAAATAACAGTACAGTGATAATCAGTAAATTATTAAATATCAAAAAATATTATCACTTTAACGCCACATTATGTGACATTAATCGATGTGTAGATGATGGCCCCTACTGATATCTTGGCGGCATTTCAAACAGTGCCGAAAATCTATATTTAATGTAACACATTGTGCATTTTTATTTTTTGACATTTATCGCCTAGTCGTAACGCAAAGAAAGCAAAAAAAATCAGTTAATTAATGTTAGACATGGTAAACGCAATTCGCATTGCAGAAGCGATTTGAAGGATAGTTTCGTAACAATAAGCCTTAACAGTCGAACCATGGGTGGCGGTCTGTGAAACTCCAAGTGGAACTGAACCTTAGGGTTTGGCACTGTTAAAGTGAGTGGTAATGCGCGGTGTGAGACCTCGTGAGAGCGTTATCCGGGCGCGGTTGTTCCGGCGAGGCAGGCGTGCGGCCGCGACGGCGCCTCCACGCTACTGCGGCACGCGTCAACCCGCGCTTGCCCCGCGCCACGACGCATCCCCCACTATTCTTCACCCCCTGCCGCACAGTCGCCCGCACGCACGCCGCATTCTTGCTACCCCTATCGCGGAAACCCTCACAAAGACGAGATACATACGTCCAACATCGCGAAGCATGAGTGCTAACTCTAAACTGCAGTTTTATCCAACTCTCATTTCATTGCCTCCCCTGAGTTTCAAAACGAAGTACCAGCAATGCGCTTACCATAAGAATACGAATTAAAGAAGTAACTACTAGTATGATGGATTTTGAGTTCCGGCATTGGTAACCTATTCTTTCTTCAGGGCTCCGTTATTGCTACAATGCGCCTAAGAAAGTTTTTATAGGCATGAGCTTTCGTGCGAAAGTAAACAGGTGTTTAAAAAAACTATTGATTATTTAAATAAACTTAACGTGAATAAGACAAACAGTATGTGTATTCTATCTGAGAGATTTTTAAATTACTATAAAAATAATGTAAAGAATATAATTTTTAACAACCAATCGCTTTAGAAGACGTGCAATTCTGTATTTACACAATATATCTCTATGATTGTTCTAATTCTTATATACCACATGTTGCTGTAACATGATTTTATGCTTCTGCCTGGTTGTATTGTGAGCCTTGCCAAAACTTACAACTTCTTACTAATTGGAAGACCTGTTACGCTAGCCACAAATAACAGGCAAATAACGGTTTTAATCAATATTTAACTGGAATTATATCTGTTAGATGCAGTTTGCCAATTTTATGAGTATAATGTTAATCATTATTTATAGTAATTTTTTCCGAGTTTTCTTTAAGTACGTACCAAACGTTTTAGTAACAGTTGTTTTGAGTAGTGTTATCCTAGTGACTTCTGCGATACAATCTCGTCCTTGATGTTTGAACCCCGGCTAACAATGAACTTTCAATGTTTGATTTTAACAATCCCTCGTATGGTTAAGGAATACATTACAAGGGAACTGGCATGTCTTATATTAAATAAGTCAACGGCGTGTCACAGAAGGCTGATCGCCTACTCGCCTATTACAATAACATATTATCACGAAACACATACAGAAATCTAGACCTGAATTGTTGTAACGCCACTGGATATAGTTTATGTGTTTTAAATCGAATCTGTTTGCACTAAGAGATTCATATCATTTTTTTATAGTATAGGGGACAAACAGGCAGGAGGCTCACCTGATGTTAAGTGATACTGCCGCCCATGGACACTCTCAATGCCAGAGGACTCGCGAATTGTCGGCCTTTTAAGAATTGGTACGCTCTTTTCTTGAAGGACCCTAAATCGAATTGGTTTGGATATACTTCAGTGGGCAGCTGGTTCCACAAAGTGATGGTGAACGGCAAAAACTGCCTTGAAAAACGCGCAGTTGTAGAACGGCGGACGTCGAAGTGATACGGGTGGAATGTCGTATTCTGCATCGATGTCCGATGAACACTCTCCATGGTAAATGCGGTAGAAGATGCAGATCATTTATCATTTATTTATATTTATAATTCAACGTTTAATTTGGTAATTGACATTGCATGTATTAATACCATTAAATATGAACAAAACATTAAAAAGTGGGTGGGGCCTTAAAGCTTTGGTCAATATTTGTGTAATTGACATGCGTTGATGAGAGCTTTGATTAATCGTGCCAATCAGTTGACAATACAATCCCTATAATTACTAACATTAACTTTTTTAAAGGAATTAGTAATTATTTTCTGTGATACATTATTTTCTGACATGATGATATCTCATCGATATCATCTGCTTTTAATAGCCAATACAATCGTTGATTATGGGAAATCGAATATAACGGAAAACATTGTTATGGAAAAAGGGAAATTAGTAACAACTATTAGTATTTTTAATTAAAATTATAAACCAGCTGTATAATATCAGAACAATGTTTTACATGGCCACGTTAGAGCATTGACCTAACCATGATTACAACAACCCGATAAATTCAACGCAAGGAAACTTGTGAAAGTGTTTTTCTTATAGTCAAAACATGAATATTATTTTCATGATCAATGAGACAATACGTAATACATGTAACGTTAGCGTGTTTTTTTATAAGATTTGTTTTTAACAAAACAAGAAAGTTATCGAGTTTTAAGCCTAGTCCACAGTGCTATAGCTAAGAGCCCTCTGAATATTATACATGATGCTTAGAAAGTAGCTGCGCGCAATACATTAATTTCCGGACTTTAACATGACAGTGTTATTTCTATATCATGTAATTGCCATACAAACTTTGTCATACCATGTGAAGCGATGAGCCATTCGATATCATAGCAAAATATCGTGAAAAAACCGGCATGTCTTGAACACTAAAACTTGATAATGTGAACACGTAATGTGAATGTGAACAGAATTTTGCACACCTACTTGCCTATTTGTTTAATAATCATTGTAATGATTTTTTCAGAAATAGTGTACTATTTATTACTATTTCACTAGTAGAAACTACTATTAATATGACGATCGAAGTATTATTGGTAACAATTCCTATTTCCTAAATTTAATTAATGATATTCTTAGTTTTGATAGCCCTCAGAGGCCATAACGTAGATTTGGCAGCTTGGAAAGGATTCCAATTAATTACATTAGTATATTAACATTAAATTATCACACACAACCTGTTTCTAGCTACACAGGATAAAAAAAACCATCAATATTAATATTTAATTAGTTATCGTAAGGACAAAAATAATAATTTTATGTCTGTATTCAGATCTCCCTCAGTAATTTAGCAATATTTTGAATAATTGATGGTGATAATAACTATACGGAAGTCAGCACTTATGCGCAAATATTTCGTTTTTAACACGCACTTTCCAAACTCAAAAATTTTTAATTATACGAGTCCTCTTCCGAACCTAAACCACAAAAAAACAAAGAAACACGATAGTATCAAGATCTAGGGCAAGACCGTGTAGGCGGACTCTTGTCAATAACTGAAACGGCACCTCCACCCACTCTTGTCAAAACAATACATTTCAATGCTAATTGAACTCAAATATATAGCCAAAGCCTCGCAATCAGATGAGCCTCCTGCTCGCCTGCCTCCTGTAACATAAAATAAAATAATAAACAGATCGTATAGTCAAACCCTTACATTTCATGACTTCTTGTCTAAAAAATACTTGTCCAATAGCAACTACAATATCACGCAAAAGTTAAGAGTCGTTCTCGGCACTGAAGCTAAACTCCCAATAATCAATGCAAAGGCGGTCCGGTCCGGTCTGGTCCGGTACGTCTTCCGTCATAACGAGCAATACAGGGCTAGAGACAGGAGAAGAGCTCACAGATGTGATCGAGCGAGTGTATTTGTTCCAAATCAGCAATAATCTCAGAAGTAAATAAGTTCAGAAGGGGACACTTTTTAGCCGTATGTGAATAATTTTGCCAGGATTTAAGTTAAAGTTGGATCGTACCTGTATTGGTGGTAGTATAAGTACCACTAGTCGAAGTACCTTGCCACTACAGCTAAGCTCAATGAAGTTAGTGTTCAACTCTTTATTTAAGCTTAAATACAATGCATTGTGTGAAATTTTAGCACCGTCCCTATTAAGAGTGCAGACTAAATCATAGGTTAAGTATCTCCCTACCTACTAACAAATATTTTTTCGGTGAACTCAGCCATCGAAAAACGCGGTACCACTACGAGACAGGTCAATAAACTGTTTTCCTTATCTGGTAAATAGTTATAGTGATATCTGATTGATCAGTGATGTCCATTTGTCCAACGCTTGTGCAAATTTTGATCAAAAAATCTTTAGAGGTCCAGGCTTGTGGTTATAGGAACATCGTGTATCTATTGAACGTTCACTAACATTCGGAACAGACGTGCAAGAGGTCATTATTAATTTTAATTGACTTCCAGCCTGTTTCCAGTCGGTCTATCAGAACCATCCTGTTAATGAATAAAACAATATTGGTCACCGTTTGATCCGTCGAATAGTCCATATCCAAAACAATTTACGTAATCGTAATCGTAATCTTCGATAATATCGTAATGTCATCCATGGACACCAACCATGATATTTAAAAAAAAACCATCAACCTGGCGAAAGCTGGCTGGGTCTATCGTCCTTTGACGTTGATGGACCCGTGACTCTATTTTGCTAAGCTTCACAATCCGTTGTTAAATTTTCCCCATTTTCCCGTTGCGGTAGGCGAGCATGATAATTGTTATAACGGTCCCACCGGTGCTGTCCCAGATTCGAAGAGATTGGTGCTAACCACTTCTTTTCAACTACGCAAATAATTATTGTCCTTTATATAGTCCTAAATAAATCTAAAAAAAATATATATATAATGTATTATATAATGTTGTTAGGTTTGCTAATTAATAACTTAAGACAGAATGTCCTTTACAGAATAAATAAACCCACTTGGTATAACATGTTTTTGCGGTAAAAAAACAGTATTATATTATTTCCGTCATACCTTTAATTAATAGCCACGAATGTTTTTTAAATCAAATTGTAACAAAGCGCATAAACGAAATAGCCATGAGAAGAAAAAAGATAATACGAAGATAAAAATGTGGTAGTTTTTCAAACACAGTTAATAGAGAAGCTTTCAGGATAGAAATAATATGGATTACTAGGTTGATAAATGAGATTTATCTGTAAAGATTACCTTGCAAAAAGCTTACTAAAACTTATTTTGAATAACGAATAATTTCAATATATGGCTGTTTGTAACTATTATTTTTAGTGTATGAAAATAGAACTCATAGATGTAAAATATGAACATCAGTTTTGCGATATTCTGTAAGAAATTACTAAAATGACTTTCTTCGCAGTCCGTTACAGTTTTCTTTCAGCAGGCATCTTGTCTAATTAGACCTGTCAGAACAATATTAATGTAGACCTAAATAGAGTCGGCTTAATTTATATGTTTTGTATTATTTGTAACAATGCGCAAGAACGTGAGACGAAATTAAACAAATACGTTTAGATATTTTCTATTTTAAACTATTGTTTTATTTATATTGTTAAATTTGGAAGGTAGTTATTGCTTTTATGTTTTTTTCAACTGCGAATCTAAATAAATACTTTTTTGGCTTATCTAAATTTGCAGCGTGGCTTAAAATCGTAGCAATGAAAATTATCAGTTTCACAATACACGTACTCAGAGAGATTTTATGTCAAATGTAACAGAATAATAAAAATTGGAATGAATCGTACGAATAAAAAATAAAATTACCACGTAGAGTATGTATTGTATTCATACTGAAATCTAACATTAATAATGAGAAAGCATAAAGCTTTACTTATTTTATTATGTTTAATAATTACATTGCAGAAACTTGCTATACATCATAATTACTACCCTACATATATTAAAGGATGTAACAGTTATTTGCTAATTGTATTGCCATATATATCTGGCGCTTTATTACTAACAAGATGCAGAGAGCTTCGGCCGTTTTGGAATCCTTATTTAGAATCTAGCACTGATTTGAATGCCTACGTTGCTAGCTTCCAACGCTTAGGAGCGTGGAGGCTGGACTGAATAGTTCTATTTTCAAATTCAATATAACGTTTCATGGTTATGACATTTTTAGATATAGAATTCTGAGAAATACATTCTATAATAAATAGAATACACATTTCCAGATGAAGTCTTGAAATTTTTATTTATATATTATATATATATTTATTAAGAAGTTTTAAACTTCGATCGAGAAAATATTTTAAATAATTTGTATATAAAGCACATATATATACACGCAAAATACACAGGTGCTATCTGATATATTCATAGAAATAAGTGATAATTGTTCAATTGATAATCAGCTTACAATTAGCTATATGTTTTAGTATAAGTATTTCCAGTCGTCGATTTTATCAAAATATAATTGTTTTGTGTAATTATTTATTACTTAAAATTTTAAAAAATCAAGCATATTTTCCTACTAGCCTAGTATGTATTTCTTATTATATGAATGTAAAATATAAAATAATCTTCGTAAATGAAATACCACCTACGATTCAAACGTTGTGAAACTTGCCAGAGACATAATTTCCTTGTTACAGTTGAAATGCAAATAAATATGTAAATTGAGGGCACCGACGGAAGGTTTAGCCGGATTTGAGATTCCCAAGACGCTTAAAAAACCAAACCCTTAGAATAAATTCTTAATTCCACAATTTTTCCAACCAAGGTGACGTCGTGAAAAAGATTTTTCAACGATATGCGAAAAGTTGAGTGATTAATTATTTTAGCAAGCGTAAAGATTAAATGCTTATAAACTGGGCAGTAAAATAAGGCTTAAAATAAAGAGATGGGTAAAGTACCTATTGCCAGTGGACTGTAAAATTTATATTAAGTTTAACGTTAATAAATGTTAGTCTCTGTATAGTAATGTAGTGTAAAAATATTTGCTGGCTGCATGAAATCAATAAATGTATGAGAGGGTGAAAACAAGACCTCTAACAACCAATAATCTGAGAACCCTACGAATCCCTAAACCCTACATTTATGCTCAAATACAGAAATAAGTACAGGATGTGTGCTCGAAGAGACCTGAGGTTACTTACTGGCAGAAGATAAAAGGTAGTGAAATTTAAACACACACCAAAACTGTATATAACTTACTCATTATACAGTAAAATCACATATTTCGTGAGGCAGTGTATCGCACACCATAACCTTTAAAATTTGGGACAACCGCATCAGTAAATCAAAGTATAATATATATAAATAGATTGTGTCAGTAAATAACATTATCATTTTTAATGTACCTTTAATACCGCTTCTAAAATGAACATAAAACAGGCGTGAAGAATCGCAAGAAACTCCCCGCAACTTTTAAATATGGTTTCCAAATGGTTTCAATTCGAAACAGTTTCTATATTGTAAATTGTATGATAAAAAAGATACTCGTGAATGAAAAGTTAATCAACCACGAACCCAAATAAAACTATGATATCAAATTTTTATGTCTTGAACTAGAACAGACACGTCTGGTCGGCACGAACTCTTCAAAAATATTTCATTATTTCCAGGTGACTAGAGAACTGAAAGGAATTTCAATGTTTAAAATACGATTTCTGCTTCTTAAATCAACTGACCTTTAATAACGATTCAGTATGGAACCATTTCGTCAATACTTAGTTTATAAACTTGTCAAATAAATCAATCTATAAAGATTAAGATTTAATGTACATAAATCTTCACTTACTTTGCTACTCAGGTTCTTAATGGGATACAAAACATCAAATTTTACCCACATTACCGCAATGTGCTTCGTTGCAAGCTTCTGACTTTTTGTCATGGCACTCATAAATGATATAATAGATGGTGATGCATGTATAGGTCACATTCTCATTATTACTAGATATTATAAGCTATTTAAATAAATAAATCAGTGGCGCTACAACCTCTTTAGGTCTTGGCCTCAGGTCTCTGAATCTTTTTCATGATAATTTTTAAATCTAATAAAAAAAATAAAATGAACTCCGACTACAAACCTACGACCTCAGGTCAGCGCACAGGCAACTCAGGTGAGAGTCGCACGCTGAAGCCACTAGGCCAACACTGCTCGTTATAAGCTATTTACGAAGAATTTTAAAATTAAAGTTCTTCTTTGTAGGTTTGAAAATTGTGGTCCTTCAAAGATAATTACCTTTCTTCATAATTAGGTTTTGTTGCCTTGGATAACATTAAATGTAACTATTTTTTTGTAAAAGATAGAAAAACTTAGTTTAGATGACAGAAAATTACTATAATTTATAGTTTAATTCTCCCACGAGATTTGTTGTAGTTTTTTAATGAAGACATATCCTACATTTTTATAATGTATTCATTTTATACGTTTAAAATTGTCGTCCCAAAGTCTATTCATTTCCGTGACATTAACATTGACAGAAATAATCAGACACTATAAAAATAAACTGAACCAGAAAAATCTCGTAGCAATACACCGTAATTTATAGATATAGTCGTAGTAGTGAGACCTTTTTATGTCATGTAAAATTACTAATTGATAGCTCAAATTAAAGACAGACTCTGACGTCACCTTTATTATTTGGACAAACATTTCCTTTTTGCGAATACGAGAAATATATAATTATAAAAATAAATATATAATATGATAAACAATAATATTCCTGCCAGTTCTTTGCGTGCTGTTATTTAGAAACTTATATATAGATGAGAATTAAAACTTATGTTTATAATATTTCAATAATTTATCTAAGTAAATAAATAGTAATTTGACGTTTTTTATATGTGTTTCGCAATACTTGAGTGCATATAAATTGAGCCGTAAAGTATTAGCTGTAGATGTTGGTTATTTATTTGAATAACATTGCGTAACAAAAATAAGAAGTATGATTTGTATTGAGTTTGAAAGTTGATGCTTATACCTACGTTCTTTGACTTGTAAAATATGGCGTGTTTGACTTTTTATCGTCACGACATTTGTTAACATTTTGTATTATATTGAATTGGTATTCTAATCATAATATGTACAATTTGTAAGAAATTTGTTTAGCCCAGTTTTGTGATACTCTGTGGCAAGTTACCCAATTCATATTAAGCAAATACAGAATATGAGCTTAATTTTATCGGATGTATGTAATAAATGGTATTAGATGCCCAGTGAGGAAAATTATTAGCGTAATCAGTGCTAAAGCTAATAATGTGGCATTCAGGCCATTCGGGCTAAATACTAAACTGTTAATATTGAGTTTTATTGAAACTATTCGCACATTATATAAAAAGTTATATTTATATTTAGTATTTTATTTTGTATATTGAATATCCAGTTTAAACAATTTGTATTATAAACTTGGCGATTGAAAAGAGTGACGGAAAGTTCCTTGCAAGTTCTTCTTGCCCGCTCTACGCCCTTGACTTGCGAACTGGTAGTAAATGTAAATTTACAATTAAA
Organism: Pieris rapae; assembly: GCF_905147795.1. NCBI lineage: Eukaryota > Metazoa > Arthropoda > Insecta > Lepidoptera > Pieridae > Pieris > Pieris rapae. The sequence goes on along the minus strand of NC_059534.1, from coordinate 3,533,130 downwards.
TTTTTTTGACGTTCATAAGTGTACTTGTTTTATATATTGATATTTTGTTGTTGTAAATATTAAGACAATTGCGCTGGTTATTAGTACTTTCATCTATCACGATACAAAATATTTTTGCTTTCATAAATAATTACATACTACATTGTCATGTTTTAATTGTAAGTTGTGGTAGATTCTAAAGTTGATTGGTGAACAGGCTGATGAGGTATCATTAAAATAGAAATAGAATAAACATGTTAGTCGCATGTCCAATTGTGAGATTACGTAGCTGATTTTAAAGTTACGCGATATTAATCTGTTAGAAAACTATAGTTCATATCAGTATTATTTTTAGTTTCGTTTATTTTTTAAGCTAAGCTTAGGCTTGTGTTTAAGTATCTAGTTATTAGTATGAAATAGTAATAACTTTATTCAAAACAAATAACATAATACATAAAAATATACTTAATAACTAAACTTAAAATTTAATTATTAAAAAATATTATTAAAAGTAGTCCCTATAGGCAAGGTTCCGAAGATACTGGCAGCGTTCCCCCTTTGAATAGCTTGACTAATTCTTTGTGCGAGGTAGCTGACAGCTCTTCGTTCTCCTGTGATGTCGACTAACTTTTTTGATAATTCCCTAAAAAAATTAAATTAGTATGAAATTGCATGTGTTTATGGCTGGATTTAATTATCATTACAGTAGCTGTGTAGCGTTCTCCAAAGGTTATCCTGGTAATTCAGTCATATTATGGTATTCAGTCTTTGTTCAATTAAGTCTTAATAAGCCAAATCACCTTAACACAAAAATTACTTTTCGACCTATTGTCGTAATTAATAAGCACATATAAACATTTTTTTAAGAAGGCCTCGCCTGTGACCCGGTATTTTATATGAAGAAAATACTACCAAAAAGCGGTCATCAGCACGTTTAATAAATGCAAGTCTAACTATAAGAATTATTTTAATCTTTAATATGACTAAATAAAAATAACACAGCGATAACGAATATATGAGTGGGTTTCGTTATATTTGTCTTTATGTGACGCAATCGACACCAAAGTGCTCTGATATAGATTATTATACTATTTTAAATAAATATCTCAGGTATTTTGATAGCAATTTACATGAGGTTGCATTCATTATAAAACAATAATAATATCACTTTGAGCGAGAAGTGATTCTGAACATGTAATTGTTTATTTGAGATAAAGAGAGTATTTTTTTTAATGATTGTCGTTAAAGAATAAAATAAAAAGTAACTTTAACGTTTTAATATTAAATTAATAATTTTCATTGTCTTCCTCTTACTTTCAATGTGTTTTTTAATCGGAAATTCTGGGATCAATCTTGCAAAATCTTGCGAGATGTTCGCTGCTGATCCTATTTTCTTTTAAAGCCGCTCAATAAAAGTAGCATCGCTCTCATATTACCTACACCTTTAACATGCGACAGCTGCAAAATGCTTTTCTAGTTATTTGGCTAACAGAAAATCTCTGCAAAATTGGAAAATAGTGTACGAAAGTGCCCTAACATTTTAGAATTGCCAGTTGGATTAACTGCAGCAAAACAAAGCTCTCATGAAATTTATTACATGAGTTTTTAAATTATCTTTGCACCCTTCTCTATGTTTGAGACTCCAATCGATTTATTCACACTAAAAAAGCAAAAAAGCATCTAAAACTAGTGTAGTGATGCTTTTTTGCTTATACTAGACACTAGTCCCATAGTAGTAGAAATTTAGAACATTTAATATTAGATAAACATTTCTTAATACTGGTGGAGCCACTGCATTTAACAACTATAAAGACTTAGAATTGTGACTGTAGAATGGCTAAGGGGTTCTAGGTACTGGCCTTTCGAAGGCCCCTGTGTTCAAGAGCTTGTACTTAAAAACTTGTATACCGCGATTGAGGATTGATATGACAACATCAAACTAAATGTAGCTGCAGGTTGTAAATGTTCGGACCCATCCTGGACACTCACATAAACTACAGTTTATGATTATTAAGTATATATATATTAAGTATATTAGATTAAGTCTACGAGTTTTATTTATTTATTTAATTATAAGTTTTTGTTAATCAGTTTACTTTTATGCCACACTGATGGTTGACTGACTGGCAAATTGATGTTTGCAAGTTAAAATATTCGAAGGTTTTTTTTATTGCACGACTTGTGTTGAAACCTTAGCCTTCTGTGCCTAAGACATTTGTATGTATTAGTACTATTGTGTTACATAAGTTATATAGTAAAATGTCTGATGTTTTTGAATTATTTTTGTTAGAGACTACACATTGTAACTTTGTATTGTAGTGAGAAAGTAAAAAAAATGCATATTCAGATTTGGTAATTAATTTAAATAAAATATGATCATAAAACCCAACAGCTCTATAAATAAAAATTGATCGCAAAATATGTTGCTAAGCGCAAAACACGAAAACGGCTTCGGGCCATTCCATTTTTTTTAATTCATCCTTGAACTCTGAGGAAGGTGTTAATGGGCAGAAACTAAGAAAAAATTCAAGGAAAACTAAAAAAACTGCTATTGTGGAAAAGCGAACAGTATCCATAGAAAAACCTTCCATATTTTGTGTAGCTACTAAAAAGACAGGCTAAGTTAAAAAAATCATATTGTAGTAAAGCGTTCGCTGGGGAAGCAAGTTTAAAATATAAGTAGCCGTTATTCAATATTTTTGCGGAGTTGCCAAAAATTTCAAATTACTCTTCAATCAAGTGGATTGCCAAGTGAGTGCAACAGGGTACGCATCAGGTGAGGCTACCAAATTATTTGCCTGTTGAAGTTTGGCCAGATCAGCTAAGTTGTGAATTTCTCTGACATGAAATTTTCTATATATAATATTCACAAATATGTGTTATTAAAAATATACGAGACACAATTTAGGTAAATTATACGCTTCGACAAACTGAAAACTTAATTTAAATAAATATGAAAAAAAAAACAATTACCCTTAGTTTGTGATCAGTGTTGAATTAATTAAATCTCTAGATAATACATACTCATATTCAACAGATAAAATTTAGAAATATGTACTTAATATATTTCATTAATTGTCAGCTTGATGTCCTCTCGCCGGCGGTAATGGGCGTACATAAACTCGGTGTTTCGAGTTTTGTAAATAATATTTAATACTTTTAAATATTAATTTATATGAGTATTATTCGTGTAGATTATAGTAAGTGACGGCATAGTTTGTAATCCTTTTTTTTAGGTATAGACCGTCCTTCTTTATGCTTATAGTTAAAAAATTTTTTTGCGGACTACGGCAAAAAATATGTGTACCTACGAAGCCGCACAGCTAAATTAACTACCCATAAATTTAAATATACTTATTTCAATTCATTCAAATCGAAGCTAAGTGAATTCGTTGGGCAAAATTTTAAATTAATTTCTTAAAATTACTTTTGGTTCATAGGTATTTCTTTGGTTTCGTTTGCTTTTAATTTTATTGCATGTACTATCTTTTTATTGTGATTATTGTAAGAACGACTTCAATCTTATGTTAAACTAAAGTGTTGTCCTCGTGCTAGTGACATTTTTGTCTTTTTGGAACAAAGTTCCTTATCGCGCGTTGTGAAAGGGAGCTAGACGGAAAAAATTCTCACGAAAAGTTGTAACGACACTTTTGCTATAGTTTGCTTCTTGTTATAGTTCACCTGTTCTCGTCCGATCACCGAAGTTAGGCAACGTCGGGCTAGGTCAGTATTTGGATGGGTGACCGCCTGGTAACACCTCGTGTTGGCTTTTTTTATTTTCTTCATAATATTTCGAAATTCGAAATATGCTTATTAATTGTACCACTTAATTTATATTAAGGTTATTTCACAATCCAATCCCTGCGTAGCACAACGACATAAACCTTCTTCTCCTTTTAAATTCCTGGTCTCTTAAATTTTTTATTGACAATGAAATAATATTGGTGTTAAGAAAATCTATCATGGGTTATGATACCAATTAAAATATTAATTAATCGAAAGGAACTTTGTTCCATCCGGGTGTGCCTTGATACCTCTCAAGTTTTTTGAGAAATAAATTTCTTTTGTTTAACATCACCTTGCTACCACTTTGTAAAGAAACATAATCCACAGCCGTGTGAAACGCACAAAATCTGTGTTGAGAATCTGAACTTAGTAATACTTTTTGTAGGCAATGAATTGCAATCTTATAAAGATATTTGAAGCTAAACAAAGTAAGTCTTCAGTAACCAAGTGAAATATTTCATAGAAAACCATTATTTACCACTAGACATATATTTGTTACTTACATATTGAAGGATTTTTATAATTAACTAAGATTCCAAGCATTCATTTGTACGTACCTGACGTTACCATTGAAAGGGCGGAGTTTCTAAATACCCCATTGAATGTTTTCATCATAGAATGTTATAGTTGACATTTCAACTACCCTTGTGGGTTACGCGTCGATGAATCGGTCAGAAGGTATTTGATAATAGATTTGATTTCTATAACTACTTACCAGTTGTATATATTGTTTTTAATATATTTAACCAGCAATCATTTTCTTTAAAATTCCTTGCCTACGTAAACTAAACTTTTACTTCTAACTGTGTGTTTCTATGCCGATATTTGCAACTATTTTTTTCAGTACATACATACATTTAAACCTGGGACATAAGCTATATGCGTACTTTAATATGATAGATGACATAACATCAACTGAGCTCTACCGGTTTGTACAACTGTATAAAATATTTGGTATTGAAAATGCTTCAAATATCGATATATACTATATAAATAACTATATTCCTATAGTATAATATAGTTTGTTAACCTCAACATAACAAATACATCATTTACAATTTTCTTAACCGAATAGTACTAATAAAAAAAAATTAGTAAATTTAAAAAGTATGGTCCCCATGGCAGTGTACCTTAAACGCTGGCAGCATTTCCTCGTTTAATTACAATACTTCGTTGAGCGAGGAAAGCACCAGATGGGGTCACCGGTACAATGTACCTGGCGCCAACTAAATCTTTAAATAGCGCCTGTGCAGTTGAACCCTTTGACCCAAGAGTATAATATATAATATATAAATAGCTGTACATTTTTAGTCCTACGTATAATTGAAATTGACATATGAAAACCTAGAGTATCTACTATATCGCTGCTTTGATTTGAGGTAACCAACAAATCCCAAGGGATGGGATAAGGGGCTAAGGAAAATTTTCAGAGTTGAACAGTTTGTGTGAGTTAAATCTTTGAAGCAATCTTCACAACTTTAACAAGATGACATAATAAATAAACTGTATGGTATCGCTAAAAAATATAACTGAATACAATACAATAGTTGTGTTTCGTTTTTAAAAGGTTTAAAACGACACACAATTTATTTTTAGTTTAAACTATAGTTTTTCTACCAAGCTTGGTTGGTAATTTTCTACTTTAATCAATAAATATAACCTTTAAGCTGTCACTGTCTAAAAATAAACAACCAAAACATTTACTATATAAATATTTTCTATATTTGTAAATTACTCAATATAAAGTCCTGTAATATTAACAAAACTTTATGACTATTTCACTTATCATTTTTATTATTAAGCTAGTCAGCTTAGCTCGCTCTGAGCTTGACATTTAAGTAACGAAAGCAATTGTACGAAGAAAATTGGTGTCACACACGTTTATTTTAACTGAAGAACAGACAGTCGCACACTGAATCACAATAATTATGAAGAAAAAGCATTGATTTTTTCTTCTTCGCCAGGTATGCAGGTATCAGAGATAAGTAATAAATGTCCACGTGATTGACAGAAAGAAAACATCGTGAGCAAACTGGCTCGCCTTAGACCCAAAAAGTCGCTATGTGTCAGGCACAGTAGGCTGATCAACTACTCGCCTATTAGATTGACAAATGAACTCGTAACACAGAGATCTGAGGCACATGCCTATAAAGCAACACAGCACCACAGATTTTTTTTCATAAAGGTAAACCTTCGTGAATATTCAATACGTTACATATGTATAATCCAGCTGACCTTGTGCGGCGCCGCTTTGTCCCATATTGAACCTACAGTAGAACTCATCAAGTAACGAAAACGCATTTGGTTTTAGTGAATTTTCAACTGTTGTATTTTTCATTGAAATTTTGCCAAGAACTGTATTTCACCTCGACTAGGCTTTTTATTTAAATCTTGGGTCCTATCTTGGTATTGGTCTTAAGGTTTCGTATAGAAATACGAAACCTTAAGATACTTCTGTAACTAATTATTTGAACACAATCACTAAGCACCAATAACTTCTAATTCCTAATATAATATCGTCGTTTAAATATTTTCTGAGCTGTTTTCTGTAACGTGTCGGAAAAAGAAGAAGTAAATATTATACCTTGGTAAATTGCAAATATCTGCCATATAATCACTGATAAATTATGATTGAATTTACAAATAAAGTAAGAATCTGAAAGTACGTAGATAAAAAAACACAATAATTTAAAAACATATAACCTCTGGCCAGTATATTTCCTCGATTATAGTAATAGATACTAACACGCTGTTAGTAGGATACTGGAAATGCTTTAACCGGTATTGTCCTAAAATAAGTGCTTTTAATTCGGTAGACAATTAGCTTTCTTTTTTAATACATTTTAGTCCTTTTTAATTTAGTGTGTGATCTGCGCTTCTTAAAGAAATTTGCATACGAACGTCACACAGCACAGTTACTAGTTTATATGAAAAAGCTTAACAATTAAAAACATAGACAACATAAAACATTTACAACAGAAAGTGTTAATTACAGATGCGCGCACTATATGCAATATATGCTCGAGTGGATATTGAGAGCCGCATGTATGCAGTTGACAGCGAAAGCCACAAACCACATCGCCGTGGCAGGCTTTGAGATGAGCTAATAACTCAAATGGTCACTGATTTGTACACCTTAATATTTATTTAGGTGAGGGATTGGTCGCTTATTCTATTAGCACCTTATTAGCATTGCGGTTATTATAAGTTATAGTTTAATAACGTAGGAATTGGTTTATTTTTGATAATTCTTTAACGAAAAATATTACCTTTTCAATTTTTATTAATAATAATTATTAGAATACTGTAAATAGTTTATTATCTGTAGTCATGATATGTTTATGTTTATTTTGTATAATACTTTTCAAAATTAACGCAAAATTATTTTATTATTATTTTTTTTTCCAAAGAGCTGGCAGCTACCTTGGACAAAGAATTAGTCTAGCTATTCAAAATGCAACTATCTTCGGGACAGGTGATATTTTAATTATTATATTTTAAGCTTAGCTATTAGGTATATAAGAATTAACTACAATTATATTTTTTATTTGTTTAATATATTGAAATTTAATATATAATAAAGATTTTAATATTAATTTTAACATATTAAACGTTTAAATTTTTTTAAAGACGTTTAGATTGATAAAAGATTGTCCTATATTTGTATTGATGGTTCGACCTATTTCTGAGCGATAGATAACAATATAAAGTGTGAAGTTGTAACGCTCAACGGCGTCGTTTTGGCCACCTGCCCAAATGACTTTTATTATTGACTAGTTCTTGACTGCGGTTTTGATATAAGTCGATGATTTTCGAAAAGTCCCATGTCGACGTGCTAATTTACTGATTGCGTTTCACTTCTTCATCAGTAAGTAGTAGGCTTCGTAATTTGCATGTTTTGCTTCGATATGAAATGGGAATCTATGGGACTACATTTTTAGATATCGCTGTAATGGAGGTTCCATTGCATATAAAAATTTAACTTGATATTCCAAAAATAAAGCTTCATACCCCTCGAGTATACATTTTAATTAATTATAACACAAATTAATACAACTGTAATGTACTGCAATTTTATACTTTTTGGATTTAGTGATAAAGGAACATTTACGCTGAGATGGATAGATAATGTAATAGAAAAGTATTACAGATTGATTTGTTGTGAGCAATGTAATTTTCTTTGATAACAAATCTGGTGTATTAAATTTTAAATGTCACAATCCCTACTTAATACCAACAAGTGACATCACCAATCAACCTTATTCGTTTAAAATAGAATAAAAATCTAGTAGCGCCAAACTCTTGGCCTCAGTAACTTTTGGATTAAATGTACTAGGCCTTGACTGATGTTAATATAGCAAGTACTAATAGGAAGGTGTAATGAAATGCTACGTTAAAACCTCAAACCTGTAAACCTGAAGAGAAATGTTGGGTCTCTGTTGAAAGCGTTATACCAGATGACAGTCGCTCGCTGAAGCGTTTTTGTCTTAGTGTAGTTCATTATCTTCCTGTAGGAGTCACCAGCACTACGTCGTTTTATTGTGAAAATGACAAAAATGTTCTTATTAAGTAATCAATGATCATATTGTGTTTTTCTTGAGAGTTTTAGGGGATCACCACCTTCGAACAATTTTTATATACTTTAGATATAAAAGATACTATCCCCACACTATTATACTCCTAAAAGAATCCAACTAGTGATCAAAAGTTGATAGTAATAACTGCTAAACATGAGTTAGAACAGTGAATCTTAACTTCCACCATTTATCTGAGTAGGAGCCGGTAATTAAAATTGTTTTAAACGAACTCACTAACTGGCCAGACAAAGTTTCGCTTACGAATCAACTGCCTAATAGGATTTGCTCATTTGTAAAGGTCTCTTTAGTATTAAATTAAAATCCCATATTACTTAGTTAATTAAAGTCACAATAATTAACTAGGTAATAAACAGAATTCAATATCAATATCGGGTGTTTAAAATAATTAAAAGGATTATATCAACTTAGCACTGAAATCATTTGTGTTGTATTTGGTGGAGCCATTTGTGTAAAAAAATGCGGTTATCATGTAGTTTAAAAAAATATCGACTCCAACATGCACTAATAAATTAATTAGTAATATTATTAATTAGTCTTATTTTTTAATCCATATCAATTCAGATAAGTCAGAATTTAATAATTGTCGAACACAAGATTTTCACCAAATATTTAGTGAGAAGGCAGGGCAATAAACGTTTAGTAACATTTACGTAGAATATTTTTCTGTCTGCCATTTATTAACATAAATTGATTTGATCTATTAAATTATCAATGTATTTAAGGTATTGAATTGGATAAGGATTAATGCTGTATTGGTTAAAATCGCTTCAAAAATTAGCCATTATTTGTCGTATAAAGTAAATGACAAAAAATGTTTTAGTGAGCTGTCCATAAGACATAGACAATAGACATATACATACCATCGTGGATTTTCTGTAGATCTTTTCAATGGGTACAATATTTATTACCTGATTTTGATAGACCTCGTAGGGTTCAGTTTGCTTTTGCAATGAAAGCGGAAAATAATTAATTATTTATGACATTACGACGTATTTATCCACTAATATAAAACTTTCTCATCAATCACTCTATTATAAAGCTGCATCAAAATTCATTGCGTAATTTTAAACATACATCCCTATGTAGCAAAGCCGCTTTTTCTCTCTAAATAGGGATTTAGAGACAGAGAAAGCTGTCTCTAAATCCCTATTTAGAGAGAGAAAGCGGCTTTATTTTATACTATGTAGTGATTTAGAACACCTCTTCATCGGCACATGGTTTCTTTTTTATCGGAGTAAACAATTTATTTACAAAGTCATATAAGTTTTATTTATTCAGGTAACATATATCTCATTTATTAAAACCCCAACAACACATTCAAAATATATACAGTATGTTAAATTTTCTAAAACTACATAGTAATAAAAAAAATAATAGATGAAATTGAAAACAAAATTAAAAAGGTTACTCCCTTTAACGCTGACAGCAATTTCTTTATTGCGATACTTGTTGAGCGAGGGAACCACCAGCTCCGAGATCACTACTACTATCTATCAGACGCTAACTCAAATCTTTAACTACTCCAAGGGAACAAAATTGAAGTTGGAGGAATCTTATGTTTGAGCCGACAGAGGAGACGAGGCTAACGTGTTCACAAAAGTAGCACCCGATACCAAAGCCCGTCCCACCATCCCAGAGCTCGATGACTACCCATCCGGCCGCTTGCCATCGTATGTAGCGATGCTTATTGATTCCAAAATGGCTGGAACATTAAGGACCCCAAAGCCTTGCGCGGCCTGTAAGTGACTCAATAAATTTTGGCAAACTCAAGCGTGGGTTGGATGATAACCACGCGTTTGTTAAATCGGTAATTTCGTAGTTTGTTGAATAAGATCTAGGGATTTACCTACCAAACTGCAAGCATATTCGAGCTACACTTGCGGACTCCTAATGCGCTACAGCAAATTGGGAGCGATCCCAAGCAGATGTTTCAAAAATAACTTTTAAAGATTGGTTAATGTAAAGTATCCTTAACAGTAATTTTAAGGTAAAATATATTTATTATTTTTTCAATCTTGAGTTACATACCTCAAACAAACCACAAATGTGAATTTGAAACCTTGCAGCAAAAACTAAGACAAAGAGTAAAACCCTTTAAAGCACACAACATTCATAAAAATGAAATATATATTTTCGAATCCAAATATTTCAAACGAAAATGGCACTTAGTGGTGTGACGTGGTTGCATTCAATGTTAAATTGTTGGAGGAATTACTCTGGTTACGTGACTTTGAAGCAGGCATTCGTGGTTTTCGAGCGCGTTATATAAGTTTTCAATGCATATTGTATTGTACTAGTTGATGCCCATGGTTTTATTTGTAGAGATATAATGAAATGCACCTCATCTTTCTAAGATTGTAACATTGCGAGAACCGAAGAAAACGGAAGAATGATAAGGCTTAATATGAGATTTTTAATATTGGTCCGATTTTTTTCTGAGTAATTGGTACCAAGGTAATTTGTATGTATTTGTATAAATGTAACCTATTGTGGATGCATCTAGTGTTTTTGTTTTGTGTTTTAATTTTGACTTTGTTTTATTGTAAGGATGTTTCTGTTTGGTTTCCGAATAAATAAATAAATAAATAAAGGAAAATCGGTTAGGTTAGCTTAGTCAGAGATACAAACAGTATCTGTACTCCATTCAGAATTTTCCATTCATTCAGTATTTTTCAGTCTCGAAATGGGCTTTCCCGAATGACGAAAGATTAATCAATCATCTTTTTTCTTTGACTTTTTTTACCTTAGTATCAAAAGATAGTTAGTTAGTTTTTAGTGTATCCTGGAAAGGAAACACTGAGCTGATTATCTTTTCGTTTCGGGTTCATACCAATATATCCAGCTATGCAAAGGTGTTTCTGGTCGTTAAATAATGGGGACTCCACCTGGTACAAAGCTTCCTGACGCCTAAATGTGCGTGTTATATTTTTTGAATTTGACTTATGAGTCAAGTCTAAGTATTGGTATGCCAATGCTTAGGCTTGCCCGTATCTGCTGCTAGGTCACTCTCTCATCTTCCTCTATCATGTGTCGCACAGCACTGATAATTTATCTATGCTAGTCGCTTAAAGGAACATCATTGAGATTGCAACGTCCATGCTTAAACTCATTTAACCAATTGTAAATAGTGGCACGAGTGGCATGGGGCTTCATTAAGAAATGCTAATCGCAGCCTTTCATAGCTTGTTGTTGAGTAAGCCCCGTCGAAAGTCATAATAAATCATTGACCGAAAATTTTCTCGCGTTAGGATCATTTTCACGTGTAACATGAGATTTAGATTTGCCACCAATTCACAAAAACAAATGACAAATGAATGCAATATACAACATTGGGTTACCAAAGAGTTCTAAAACTAAAATTTAGAAAAAGTTTTTATAAGAAATGCTTCTAACTGGCCAGTTATAAACATTTTCAGTTTTACACACCTATTAGCCCTAAGTTTCATAGATCACAATATTGTAGTCGTTACATATATATATCGTTTGAACGGTCAAAGAACTAAGTGATTTTAATTAAATACAAATTCTAAAATGACATGAAAACTTAGTAATAACACTACACAAGTATTATTTCTTTTTTTGTATTTGAAGGCATCAGGCAAGGGATTTCTGGGGGAAGTCAAATCAGTCTCGGGGTATAGCTGATTTTAAGCTCCCAAGTCATACAAAAAAGCCCAGCTGTCTCTTTGACTACTTCAAGGAATACCCACATAACGCTACGAGTTGGGTCGGGCTCACGCCCCGTTCGCGCCCCGTCCCGCCATACTTTTGTTGTATTACCGTCGGGCGGGCGGCGACGGGACGCGACCGTTGACGTCGCGCAGGGCGCGACGGCTCTGTGTGACATGTCCCACATTAATAAAATTATTATTAGTAGTACTACATTATAACTGCTCACGTCCCGCCAGCGTCACGTCGTCATTCTACCCCGCCCGCTGTTTTAACACACGCCGATTTTTGAGATGATAAGTGTTTAAACGTTATTATTCTTTACTAAATGAGCAAATATTTCAGCAGGTAGATTGAAATATCGATTAATGTCTGGGTTATGAATAAAAATAAACCTACGAATATGTCAAAAGTGAAACCCTACTTTTTTAATGTTATTCGTATAGTTATCATATTATTATATTGTATTTAATAGCTGGAAAGTTCCAATTAATCGACACCGAATTATTTATAACTACAAAGCTTTTATAAAAATGGAACTAAAACTAGCCATGTCATATCAAAACAAAAACAGAAAAAGCAGTGATATTTCCACTGTTTTTAATTCCAATTCACAGTATTATTCACTCGCAACCCTAGTTTTTCCGCATTTGGTGCATTGCTACTGCGGGCGAAACCTACAGTCTGTCGTACAATCACTGAATTAGTTTGACTGGATGAGATGTAACTTTAATTTTTTTTGTTTAGTATAGAATATATCACATAGTTAACATAATATCAAAAGAAGATTTTTAGGAGATTTAAGATGAGGGAGAAATTTACTGCGTTGAAAACATTGTGTTATTATCAAATACTTATGTATTATATGGTGACACGTGTTGAAAATACTATAAAATACGTTTATTTTTCAACATAAGGTCATGATGGTATCACTTATTCCACGTCATTAAATTTACACCTGTAAACAAATGGGGGTAATACTCTAAAAAATTTATAAAATTGGTTACATTAAAAAAAAACCTCTGGGAATAACACGACCAAGCGACCATACAATTTTATACTTTGACAGTGGGGTACTAAGCTTTAACATTAATATAGTACATACTACTCGTAATAGAATGGTATAATGCAAACCTAGTTATTTAAATATCACGAACTAGATTTCCAGACATGCCCAATGAATGCGGATTACCTAAACGAAATGATGAGCAGCGAACACGGTGTTTACGCAAGTGGCAAAAAGGAAATTAAAGACAAGTTAAAACCACACGTTCTTTAGTTGCGCAAGCCAAGCTTACTTTGTTTCGCTGTACCAACGCAGCGCACTGGTGTTTTTAGAACATTTACTATTGAAATGTTCATTATATTTTTATCATTTTATCGAAAATATTTTAAACGGCAGCGCTACATTATTTTTGGCGGAATTCATGACTTATCCAGTTCTCGTATATCCTCGTGAATCTCATCTACATTCAACGTAAGATTCATGTAATTCAAAATTCTGTTCTAATTGTTTGATCAAAATATCTGCCATCTGCTGTCCGTTTAACGTCAAAAGATGGATATTTATGTCCAAAGATTAAACATTTTAACATTTTTTTTATTTTGTCTCGAATAAACTTTCAGTAATTAAATTATTATTTAACCATTAGAAGGGTACTGTTGATCATTCAACTTCTTATATATATATTATTCATTTAAATTACTAAAATATTTTTGGTATGGATGAATAACGATGCATTTAAAATACTCCACAATACGTAAACTTTAAAACTCGTGAAACGTTAGTTCTTTATACGTTTTAAAAGATATATAAGAAACGCTTGTCAATTCTTTGCATTCAAAACATAAAGGCTCTGAATTTTTGATGACTTCTAATGTAACGACCTTTGTTAACGTTTATTAACATTTTTTTAACAACAAAATTAATAAATTTATCAACTGATCTCAATGTTCCGTGGTCCAAAAACCATATACAATGTTCCCTATTATTAAAAAAATATTATACTAACGAATTAAATAAATCAGTGGCGCTACAACCTCTGTAAGTCTTGGCCTCAGATTTTTGAATCTGTTTCATGATATTTTTTTATCTTATAGGCAAGAAGGTGATCAGCCTCCAGTGCTTGTCGTCGACTTTTTGGGTCGGTGAGAGATGTCGGTTTCCTCACGATGTTTTCCTTCACCGTTCGAGCAAATGTTAAATGCGCACATATAAAGAAAGTCCATTGGTGCACAGTCAGGGATCGAACCTACGACCTCAGGTATGAGAGTCGCACGCTGAAGTCCTGCTAAATAATGAATTACTAAAGCTAATATACTTATAACGACAACTAGAGAGCTTTTTAAATTATTACTTAAACATCTATTTGAATATAAGCATAGTTATTTTCCTTTGTTGAACAATGCCAGTGCTTAAGAGCGCTATTCTCAAACCCGCGGTGCACTTAATGGAATTTACTCCCGTATGATAAAGCAAAATATCATGATTTTAAAATAGAATTAAAATCCTTTGTTATTTCTTTAGTTGTTGGTTTAAGGATTACTTACAATTAATTTTTTTATCTAGAATAAAGTGGAAAAGGAGCCTACAGGGCGCTTAATCTTGGTGAGTGCATTTCCATCTTTTGAAGGAGGAGACTGTCGTTTCTTTCAAACGCTACAGGTATTTTGAATTTAATTTTTTTTTACGCAAACGTAATCTTATTTCTTTAAACGAGCAATTCTTGTATATATGTATATAATTGGAATCTCGGAATCGGCTCCAACGATTTTCATGAAATTTGGTATACAGAGGGTTTCGAGGGCGATGAATCGATTTAGCTAGGAATCATTTCTAGAAAATGTCATTTTATTTGTGTTTTATCAACTTAAACATAGAATTGCTCGTTTAAAGATGTCAGTCAAATAAAAACTTGATGAATCTTTATTCGATAATGATATTCATATTTCATAATTATATTAGTATGTAATTCGTACTGAAATAAAATTTCCAAAAAACACGATTTATAAAAAAAAATACCGAGCTAAGCTCGGTCATCCAGGTCCTGCTACATAAAGCACGCAACATCAGTGTTTTAAAACTCGAATATCAGTAGTGTTGTGTGTATTCGCGGAATTTGTTTATTAACTTTATTCAATACAATATTTAAAAAATGTTTCATTGCCTATTTGATAACAAAATAATGTATTAGTAAGTAATCTTCCTGCCGGGATGGTGCTACAGCCTGACGTTTTAACTTCGCTCATTGAGCTTGGATATGACAGCAGGCACATTGTGCTAAGTTAAAACCTCAAACCTGTATATAACCTAACGAAAAATGTTGGGTCTCTGTTAAAGGCGTTCAACCAGTTGACAGTCACTTGCTGAAGCGTTTTCATCTTCTTGACTTAGTGTAGTTCAGCTATCTTCCTCTAGGAGTCACCAGAATTACGTCATTTAAATGTGAAAAGGATATAAAAGTGCATGCAATCGGTGTAATAAAGGTATTTTATATGTTTATAGCATGAAATAGTTGTACTTTTACAGAGGAATCCAAAGACGTAATTTTAACAAAACTAAATAAAAAAATCATAGAAATCAATATAGGAAACATGGCATGGCGCGCAAAATTAATTTAAAAAAATCTAAATAAAAAATTTCTGTGAAATTACAAAACAAAGGTAAAATTAAAAGATAGGTAGTGTAAAGAGATCAAGTGATAGATGCTCAATCTCAGTGAAATAAGCTTTCTAGATAAATAACTAGATTTCAGTTACCCTGAATATGCAGCTAAATTTAAGACAACCGCGTTGCTCTTTCACTGAAATTTAGCTTTAGTTTTAATCAACATTATCTTAAACAACACTTATCTTAATTAAGGCCGTGGCCTACTTGCAGTTTGTAATATAAAAATAATTGATTCATTTACTTGTCAATCTTTTAATTTCCTATCAACATACATCGTTTTTAGTTTGTTTTCATTTTATTCCACTTGAATAAAAAATATTTTAATTTTTATAAAATGATAAGTTATGATTATGCGGCGTCCTAATTGGGAGCGATCGTACGATGATGATTAAGGTACTAATGTTTACATGACAAATGCACAGTTCTACATTTTTTTTATATTCATCACGACCATCTATATTCAAAAGTAACGTGGTAATTAATTTTTTTCAAAAAGCGTCAGTCCTATCTTTTATAAGTATCGTAGTAGTAGTAGTAGTATATCGGTAGTGATTATTTAGTCGGTGTTGAATGAACAACAGGCTCACCGCACTACTTTCTTTATTTTTATTTCATTCACAGGATGACGAGTGGCAAAAACATTAAGATGTTTAATCTAGTGAATGTTCTCCGGACATATTAATTGCTTACGCCGACAGATGCATGTGCAATAGAAGCGAATCCTGGCTCTTAGCCAGTGCTTATGTTCTTATATGTCAAGTAGGGTCGGGGTTTAGTAGCAATAAGAATGAACTATGAGTTTCTTGAGGAACTGTTTAACGTTGCTTTGAATTTGGCATTTTTATGAAATAATTTTAAAGACACTTGTCAATGGCATCATGTTTCATGTGTATTTATAATGTAAAGGGAGACTTCAAGAAAAATGTTCTTTTAAAGAGAGATTGTTATTCAACAGCATTTGAAGGTATTTTGGCTCATCAACTGATAAAAGCATCTAGTTTCTGAATGATCCGAACAAATAACTCAATCTAAAAGATAGGTGTTATCTTTGCCCTTTCAATTATAGTTGTAGTCGATTAGTTATACTAATTATTTAATAATCTTCGAAACTTTGACATTTAAGCCAAAAAAGCAAATTTTCATGGCAAAGACTCTCATACGAAATGCTATTCATATAAATACTGCACAGGCATAGTTCGCACGCAAGAATTCCACAGTTTTTTGTTCTTACGCTACATTTATAGTAAACACTGGCATTTACGAAAGTACTTTAGACAATACATATTTTAATGGGTATATAAATGTAATTTATTAATAAATAAGCTTCCCGTTGTGATAGTTCTACAGACTAACGTTTTGCCTAAGCTCAGTGAGCTTGCGTATAAATAGCATGCACTCTGCGCTAAAGTAAAACGTCAATTCTGCATACATATTTAACTGGTGCCAACCAGTTGATAGTCGCTCGCTGATGTGTTTTTCTTTTCTTCGTCACCGTCGTCACGTCATTTATACATACAGGTCTACATAAAGTATAAAATAATTGTACTCATACACAGTATATCTGAGATAATTTTGTTTGATAAAGGTCAGTAAATAAAAAATTCATGCTGCATATAATAATTTTTTTTGTCTTTTTATAATATCTTTTTGTGTAAATATCTATATATATGTGCGCCATCATAGGCGGTTGTAATATAATACTATTATAAGAAGCACAGTTTATTTAAAAGCTACTAGGTACGTTGTTTTTACATACAATAATTATCTAATTCAAATTAAATATTTATATCTACACCAAAAAACATAAAAGTAAATAATGTACAAACTAAACATCTCAGTTTCGCATTAACAAAGACGATCACATGAATAATTGTATTTGGTAAACCTTAGACCATTCTGATGACAATTTGTTTTTATGCAAAACATAGATCACATATTAATTTTAAAGGATCGTAAATATTAAAAAAATATATACAAATTTAAAGGACACATTTTTGCTTTAATAATTTTTCCTTTGATACATCTGAATCCGGCGCTATTACCCGATGAAGATAAAGCGGACCTTTGATTTCGACAATACAAAAATAGTCCAAACCCAAAACCCGCCCTATTTTTTACTAGGTACTTTTCCATTTTCGCATTCATTTTAATATTGGTAATGGCTATGAAACACTAAAAAATATACTGAAGTAATGAATTAATTATCAAGCACAATGTGTTTAAAATCTATGTGACATAAAGCTTATGTGAGTTTCAAAATTTATGAGAGTCGAAAAGCAAAAGGGCTCAATATTGGTGTCAAGTAGGCGATGATTATTTACATTTCGTTCCCGCTTCTAATTCCATAAAATATTTATACAAATGTAACTTAACTAAAGTTGGGTTACAGGAGTCGCTTTACGGCGATAAATACTAAAGAACTAAAAGACTAACATGGAAGACGTTACGGTAAAAGCACATTATTAAGGAGTGACCTTAATATTCGGCATTTATATTAAATACTTCACATAAACTAAACTTTAACATTTAAGCCAAAAAAACAAATTTCATGGCAAAGACTCTCATACGAAACGCTATTCATAAATACTTCACATGCATAGTTCACTGGCAAGAATTACACGATATTAGGTTTCTACATTACAGTCAAAGTAATCACTGGCATTAACGATTTAAGATAATACATATTAGATTCAATTTTATTAATTAATAAGCTTCATGTTTAGGTGGTTCTTCAGACTAACGTTTTGCCCGGGATCAAAGTGCATATATGTATAAACAGTATGAGCTCTGTGCTAGGGTAAAACGTCAAATCTGTATACTTAACTGGTGTTAACCAATTGACAGTCGCTCGCTGATGTGTTTTTCTTTTCTTCGTCACCGTCATCACGTCATTTAAACATATAGGTCTACATAAAGTATAAAAAAATTGTACTCCACAGTATGTCTGAGGTATAATATGTTTGATAAACGTCAGTAAATAAAAAATCATGCTGCATATAATACTTTTTTTTGTCTTTTTATAATATCTTTTTACACAATTATTAATTAATAGAGTTATACCGGATATTGTGTATAACTGCGGAAGTTACACCTACGAGTAATATGTATAAAATAATAATAATTGTAAATTGTATATTATAAAAAAATTTAAGAAATCTTTGGCTTTGTTCTTATTATATAAGCCAATGACTTTACGAATACTTTGCACCTTTGAAAGGGGACATTTCATTGTATACGATTTTGTAGATAAATTTTATTTTCTTTAACTCACTCTTGTGCTAGTAATTTTTTAATAACCTTAGAAATTCCTTCGTATTCGCTGTTTATTAGTATTATTTATACAACTTATCATAGGCGGTTGTAATATAATATTATTATAAAAGGCATAGTTTATTTAAAGGTACTACGTTGTTTTACACATACAATAATTATCTCATTCAAATTAAATATTTAAGATACTTTTTAAGATAATACATATTCCAATCAATTCTATTAATTAATAAGCTTCATGTTAAGGTGGTTCTTCAGACTAACGTTTTGCCCGGGCACAAAGTGCATATATTGCCGTATAAATATGTATGCGCTCTGTGCTAAGGTAAAACGTCAAATCTGTATATTTAACTGGTGTCAACCAGTTGACAGTCGCTCGCTGAAGTGTGTTTTCTTCTTTGTCGCCAGAACTACGTCATTTATTTCGTAAAAGGACAAACAAGTGCATGTGCACAGCATATAGGTATGTTTGATAAAGGACAGTAAATTATTTTTTTTATGCTATATATGATTGAGTAGGCGTATTCTGTGTGTAATTGCGGAAATAACGATTAATAATATAAATATAATACCATTCTTGTAGTTGGTGTAAAAGTATGAATAGTCAGTCTGCTATAATATAAGTAAATTACTTACCACAAATGAATATTTGCTGTTTGTAAGTAGCTTATATATACTACTGATCACAGGAGATTCTAGTATAATATAATATAATATAATATAATATAATATAATATAATATAATATAATATAATATAATATAATATAATATAATATAATATAATATAATATAATATAATATAATATAATATAATATAATATAATATAATATAATATAATATAATATATAGTAGATATGTAGATTATTTAAAAATTACACATACAATAGCTTTGTCTATTTAAATAAATATAAGTTTCTACATAAAAAAAATTAAAACATAAATGGTGTACAAATTTTACATCTTAAAAATTAATCAATTAAGTTATATAAAAATGTTTCATATTTACAGGCATAGTTCGCACGCAACAATTCCACGATTTTATGTTCCTACATTCCAGTCAAAGTAAACAATGGCATTAACGAAAGTACCTCAGAAAATACATGTTATATTGGTTAAATATCATATTATTTATTAATAAATATGTAAGCTTCCTGTTGAGATGGTTCTTCAGACTAACGTTATGCTTAAGTTCAGTATGCTTGCGTTTAAACAGCATGCAGGTTGCGCTTAAGTAAAACGGCAAATCTGTGTATATATTTAACTTGTGTCAACCAGTTGACAGTCGCTCGATGAAGTGCTTTTTACTTCTTCGTCGCCAGCACTACGTCATTTATTTGTTAAGGAGAAATACAAGAGATTGCGTAAAGTATAAAATATTACATCATATAAAAAATGTCATATCAGATATTGTGTGTAAGTTCGGAAGATCCGACCACGAGTAATATAGAAAAAATAATATTATAAATGTAAATTGTATGGTGTAAAAAGTATGGGAAATATTTTGCTTTATTCTTATAAAAGCATTAGACTTTCCAAATACTTTGTACGTTTTGAAAGGGGACTTTTCGTGGTATACAAACTTTTAAAGCACGATCTCAATCTCGTTGTAAAAAATTTTTTGAATTACCTATATCACCATTCTGCTGACTGATCGGGGTTTCTCGGCAGCCAGTCAAAACACACACAAAAACCCCCATCAGTCAGCAGATTGAGAGGCGCAAGTGGAATTGGATAGGCCATCCACTTCGAAGGGATCCCAATCATATTCCCAAGCAGGTGCTTGATTGGAATCCGCAAGGAAAGCGAAAGCGTGGCCGTCCCAAGCAAACCTGGCGCCGTACAGTAGCGGACGAGGCAAAGAGAGCTGGTAAGACTTGGAGCGAGGTGAGACCGAACGCGATGGAGACTCGCTGTGGACGCCCTCTGACCCACCTAGGGGTTATTGGACATTAACTAACTAACAAATTAATAGAAGAGTGTGTATACTACTGATCATAGGCGGTTGTAATATAGTATTATTATAAAAAGCATAGTTTGATCGTAACTTAGTTTTACATATATAATTTATTAATAAATAGGCTTCCTGTTGAGATGGTTCATCAGACTAACGTTATGCTTAAGTTCAATATGCTTGCGTAAAAACAGCATGCACTTTGCGCTTACGTAAAACGGCAAATCTGTGTACTTATTTAACTTGTGTAAACCAGTTGACAGTCGCTCGATGAATGGTATTTTCTTCTTTGTCACCAGGATTACGTCATTTATTTGGTAAAAGGACAATCAAGTGCATGTAAGCGGTTTACAAAATTTATAAAATAGTTGTTCACAAGAAGTCAAAGATATTACGTATGTTTGATAAAGGACAGAAAAAAAATTCCATATAGTATATGATTGAGTGTAAGCATTTGGTGTGTAAATACGGAAGTTACGACTTCGAGTATTATGAAAAAAAAATTTATTTGTAAATTGTGTAATAAAAAAAATATATGGAATTATTGACTGTCTTATGTTATAGTATACAAAATGCAATGCAACGGCGCCACTCAGCTTCACCAAAAAAAAAAAAATTAAACCAACTCCGTACACGAGTCGAACCAGTTTTCAACGGCATTCTGAAGTTCCTTGTCCTTTTAAAAGCTTAAATGTTTAATTTTTTTTGGTTTTGGCGAAGTTGAGTGGCGCTATTTCATTGATTGCTGTCTTGTTTCTGGATTGACGTAGGATATCCACGTCTCAACACCCGTAACAATGTGTCCTTTTGCACACAAAATCTTACTACAGCGCGAACTTCACAGCTGGCGGGAGAAACGATTATCGCGGACATTGTCTACTGTACGCACAACTTGCAAAATTACTACCGGAATTGTTCGCATGCAAGAACCCCGCGATTTTTTGTTCTTACACTCCAGTCAAAGTAAACACTGGCATTAACGATAGTACCTTAGAAAATATATATGGTAGTGGTTATATCATCTTATCTATTTATAAATAAGCTTCCTGTTCAGATGGTTCTTCAGACTAACGTGATGCTTAAGTTCAGTGAGCTTGCGTATAAACAGCATGCACTCTGTGCTTAAGTAAAACGGCAAATCTGTGTTCATATTTAACTTGTGTCAACCAGTTGACAGTCGCTCGCTGAAGTGTTTTTACTTCATCCTCGCCTGCACTAAGTGATTTATTTTTTTAAAGGACGATCAAGCGCTGGCAAACGGTTTACGTAAAGTATAAACTATTCCTGTTGTATATTATGATTGAGTCATAACGGATATTGTGTGTAAGTGCGGAAGTTACGACCATGAGAAGTATGGAGAAAGAATAATATTTTAAATGTTAACTGAATATTGTAAAAAGAATGTGGGAAATGTTTGGCTTTATTCTCATTAAAGCATTAGACTCTAAAAATACTTTTTAGGTTTAAAACGGTCATTGTATACGAACTTATGAATCACATTCTCTAGAATTTATTCTTGTCTTAGAATTTTTTTTATTACCTATGTCACCATTCTATAGGTAAAATATGAATATCTAGAATACTATAGAAGTGAATTACTTACCACAAATGAATGTCTGACCTTCGTATTAGCTGTTTGTTACTGATCTGATAATGTGTTTACTACTGATCATGGGCGGTTTTAATATAATATTATTATAAAATTTATTTTTTATATATTCATATTTATTACACATACCATAATTATCTCGTTCAAATTAAATATAAGTATCTACACAGAAAAACTTAAAACTAAATGGTATACAAATTAAACATCTCAATATATATATATCATATATATATAATAATATCTAAGAATATTACATGAATTGTATTTGGTAAACCATACTGCTGATTTGTTTATATGCAAAATATGGATCACATAAAAATTTTTAAAGGCTCGTAAATATTAAAAAAAATATATACAAATTTGAAGGACACATTATTGCTTTAAGTATTTTTCCTTTGATACATCTGAATCCGATGCTATTATCCGATGAAGATAAAACCCAAAACCAAAACCCGCCCTATTTTTTACTAGGTACTATTCCTTTTTCGCATTATTTTTAATATTGGTGATCACTATAAAACACTATAAAATATACTCAAGTAATGAAGTATCAAGCAAGGTTTAAACCTTTGGATGTGACATAAAGCTTAAAGTGTTTTAAAAAATCAGGGTTGAACTAAAATATAATTTTTGACTAAAGACTAAAATATAATTTATGAGTATTGAAAAGCAAAACGACTCAATATTGGCTTCAAGTAGGCGATTATTGTTCACATTTCATTTACGCTACTAAAAAGTATTTATACATATGTAACTTAACTAAAGTTGGGTTACATAAGTTGCATTAAGGCGATAAATACCACAGAACTTACAGAATAATGTAGTAGACGTTACGGTAAAAACATATTATTATGGTCACAATCGTAATTCATATTAAATTATATAAAAAGTTTCCGTATTTACAGGAATAGTTAGCTCGCAAGAATTACACAAAATTATGTTCCTACATTACATTAAAAGTAAGCATTACCGAAAGTAATTAAGATAATACATATTCCAATCAATTACTATTAATTAATAAGCTTCATGTTAAGGTGGTTCTTCAGACTAACGTTTTGCCCGGGCACAAAGTGCATATATTGCCGTATAAATATGTATGCGCTCTGTGCTAAGGTAAAACGTCAAATCTGTATATTTAACTGGTGTCAACCAGTTGACAGTCGCTCGCTGAAGTGTGTTCTCTTCTTTGTCACCAGAACTACGTCATTTATTTCGTAAAAGGACAAACAAGTGCATGTGCACAGCATATAGGTATGTTTGATAAAGGACAGTAAATATTTTTTTTATGCTGTATATGATTGAGTAAGCGTATTCTGTGTGTAAGTCCGGAAGTTATGACCGCGTAGTGCTCGTAATGCGAAAAATGTAAATTGTGTATTATCAAAAATATGGAATAATTGACTTTATTAATTTATAGTGTAATGAATTTATGATAACTTATTATTATTTTACAATTTTATTATGCTTAAAATTATTATTTATAATTTAGAGTATAGATTATTTGATGATTGTATTTGTTAAATATGTTTTACTCGATGTAAGTAAGTCGATTGACTCGATACCAACATTCACGAACAAAATGACGAGTCGTCTTGAGACGATCAAAAAGAAGCGGGGGGCATTCGGACCGATCCGCTTGACCAAGACGGACGTTAAATTGTAAGCTGTGTGGTTGTTTAAGGATAAGAAGTGTTGGAAATATACTTAGTTATTGTTGTAACAAAGCAGGCGTTTATTATTATACACCGAGAATCGAATAGAGAGAATTCATCGCATTTCAGAAGCGGGACAAGACCCAATCTAAGGTGCGTACAAGTGTTTTATACGACTATTAAGGTTATTTCTATAAATGATTAGAAATCGAACGCCCCACGTGTGCTTCAGCTGCTAGAGGCTATGTATGCCTATCGAGCCATGTGTGCTTAGTAGTTAGAGGTTATGTGTGCCTACAATAGGAAGCCAAGTGTGCTTTAGCTACTAGAGGCTATGTATGCCTACCGAGCCATGTGTGCTTAGTCGTTAGAGGTTATGTGTGCCTACAATAGAAAGCCAAGTGTGCTTCAGATACTAGAGGCTATGTATGCCTACCGAGCCATGTGTGCTTAGTCGTTAGAGGTTATGTGTGCCTACAATAGGAAGCCAAGTGTGCTTCAGCTGCTAGAGGCTATGTATGCCTATCGAGCCATGTGTGCTCAGTCGTTAGAGGTTATGTGTGCCTACAATAGGAAGCCAAGTGTGCTTTAGATACTCGAGGCTATGTATGCCTCCTGATCTGTGAGCGTGTAGTAAGTTAGAGTAGAGGTCATGTGTACCTAGAAGAAGCAAAACTAAAAAAATAAGAAGCTAAGTATGCCTATAAAATGTATCCCTTAGAGCGTGTCAACGTTAACGAAATCATTATTGTATTTTGTTTTCAGTCAAGGATTAATTTCAAATAAATGAAGTTTATTTCTTTAAATACTTAATTTTGAAATGTTTAAAAAAAAAACATATATCTTTATAGTTTTAGTACGTCTAGGCAATGAATTGATATACTAACTTAATAAAATGATATTTTATTTTTGAGGTATGGATACTGATGAAGCGATGACTCCCGAAGGCTCGCCTTCTCGTAATGATGAATTTCAGAGAAAGCGTTCACGGTCTTCCTCCAAGGCAGCAGCTAAGTCTAAGAGAGGCAAAAAGCGATCAAAGAAGAAACGCAAAGAGTCTTCCAGCTCCTCCTCCTCCAACAGTGAGTCACCCCGTAGTTCACGGTGTGCAAGTAAGAGACGATCCAAGGAAAAAGGTAGTTGGTCTACTGAACAGGTACTGGATATATTTAATACCCTTCAAGGGCATAAGTGCAAGACAAGTAATTTAAATAATAATCTTCTCAATAATGTAATACCAGAATTGATCCGTCAAGTAAAACTCAGAATATCGACTGTTGGGTTAGGAAAGTAAATGAATGTGCTTTAATCTATGAATGGGACGAGAAGCAGACCATACATTTTGCTCTGCAGAAACTGTCTGGCTTGGCAAAGAAGTGGTTCGAAGCCCTTCCTAGCGTTGTTTTCAATTGGTCAGAGTGGTAGGACAAACTTACAAGAGCTTTCCCAAATGAGAAAAATTATGGTCGGCTTCACGAAGAAATGTTATCTCGCAGTACTCGTAGTAACGAAAGTTTACGTGAGTACTTCTACGATAAGTTAACGTTGTTGAACAGATGTGAAATAAGAGGCAAAAAGGCCGTCGATTGTATTATCCACGGAATACTAGATACATCTATTAGAAGCAGTGCACAGGCACTGACTTGTAGCGAACCGGAAGACTTGTTGAATTTTCTAAGCTCCCAACGTCCTATGTTAGAAAACAAAACATTCAATAGGAAACGTAGCGATAATACGATAGTTCGAACGGGTAACACTGCATCATCCTCAGGCGAAAGTTTGTTAACTTGTTTCAATTGCCGCTCAAAGGGACACCCTTACCTTCGATGCCCTAAACCTCTTACGAAATGTGTAAAATGCCATCGGGTAGGCCACAACAGCGATAATTGTAAACTAGAGCCGTTGATCTTGCGAAATGAGCCTAAACAAACGGATAACCAGGATAGAAAAACTTTAACTATATCTACGCTCAATAACAACAGCGACAAATTTTACAAAACGGTTAAGGTAAACGATAAGTCTTTAACTGCATTTATTGATTTCGGCAGTGACTGTAGTTTAATCAGGGAATCTGATGCTCAAAGTCTGAATTTAACTAAAAACTCAACGGAGTTGTCAGTAATCAAAGGGTTCGGGAACTCTAAAGTATTTCCAGTATATAGGACCAACGTCGATTTGAAATTAGATGAAGTTGAGGTACTGGTGGTTAGCAATCATTTCCTTCAGTCGGCTTTACTTATTGGTCAAAATGTTACTGAACTTCCTTGTGTTACAGTATTTAAGAATAGTCGTCAGTTAACTTTTTACCAGAGCCCTGATATCGATACCATACCAGAGCCGGTAAAATGTTTGAAGTTAAATCTTGATAACGATACCGACATTTCATTATCACGGTTAGTTGAAGCTACCGCATCTGACGCTGACTTCTGTGGAGATATTTATATTGAAGGTTATTGTAATGGTGAGCCTAGGAAAGAGCATTATTTGCACCAGGGAATTTATAGGGTTGTTGATGGAAAGTGCTATTTGCCCGTGACAAATTTATCTGGTCAAAATCTCACATTATCCCAGAAATGCCCTATTGCTAAAGGAACTTGTTTTGTTGAAAAAGATAGTACCTATGTAAATAAAGTAACCAAAAATAATTCGGAATATGAGCCTTTACTAATATCTGACATAAATGTTGGTCCCCAAGTTAACAAAGAGGCATTAGTTAGACTTCATTCGCTTTTACTCAATTATCGAGATTGCTTTGCATTTAATTTAGGAGAAATAGGTTGTATCAGCTCAACTAAAATGAAAATAGACTTATTGGATGACAAACCTGTAGTTTACCGACCGTATAAATTATGTTTTTCGGAAAGAGGTCAGGTTAAGGAGATAATAAATGACTTGTTGCAAAATGATATTATACAAGAGTCTAATTCAAATTATGCCAGTCCTATTTTATTGGTAAGGAAGAAAACAGGAGAACAGCGCTTATGCGTTGATTATAGGGCTCTCAATAGTAAAACGAGGAAGGATTGTTTCCCTTTGCCGATAATCCTTGATCAATTAACTAACCTTAGTGGCAATAGATTCTTTACATCGTTAGATCTGATTTCTGGGTAATAAACGTGATGAGTTAGCGTTGGCTTATTTGGATGACATTCTTGTGCCATCGGTTACCCTGGAGGAGGGATTTGAGAGGTTAGAGAATGTTTTGAAATTGTTACGGCAAAATGGGCTCACTTTAAAATTATCTAAATGCCGATTCTTCAATAATACCCTGGACTATTTAGGCTATGAGATTTCTGCAGAAGGCATACGTCCTAACGAAAGTAAGATTCTAGCTGTTAAAGAGTTTCCTGTTCCTCAGAACGTACATGAAGTCCGTCAGTTTTTGGGACTAGCAGGATATTTTAGAAAATTTATCAAAAGTTTCGGTGAGATAGCCAGGCCTCTTACCAACTTACTCAAGAAGGGTAATGTTTTTAAATGGACAGATAAAGAATTTCATTCGTTTAATACCTTAAAAGATAAGTTAATTGACCGACCAGTTTTAGCTCTATACAATCCTAATTTTGAAACTGAGTTGCATACGGATGCAAGTTCTCTAGGCGTGGGTGGGATATTGATGCAATGGCAGCTGGAGTCGCGTGCTCTCAAGCCAATTGCTTACTATAGCCGGCAAACCACCCCGGAAGAGCGTCACTTGCACTCTTATGAACTCGAGACCCTTGCAATTGTTTGTTCGTTAAAGAAATTTAGGGTATATTTGTTGGGGATTGAGTTCAAAATTGTAACAGACTGTAACGCTATTCGAACTACATTAACGAAACGCGATTTAATACCCCGAATAGCTATGTGGTGGTTTTTAATAAGTGAGTTCAATTTTAGTATAGAATACCGACCAGGCATCCGCATGACTCATGTGGACGCACTGAGCCGTAACACAAAATTAAAACCCGAGGTTATCGATAACTCTGCAGTTACAGTCTACAGTATCGACACTGATAACTGGCTCTTGACTTTACAAATGTCAGATCCTGAGATATCCCGAATATATAAAATTCTTAAGCCTGAGTGTGATGAAGAAGCTAAAGATATTATGAGAAACTATTTAATTAAGAACAGTAGAGTATATAGGAGAGTTGATGATAGGCTCTGTTTAGTAATTCCTCGCAGTGCTCGATGGCAAATATGTAAATCTAACCACGATGACGCAGGTCATCTAGGAATATCAAAGACTACCGAGAAGGTTCAATCTGTTTTCTGGTTTCCTAAGTTACGTAGATTTGTAAAAAAGTATGTTAAGTCTTGTATTAAGTGTGCTTATAATAAGGATAATACGTCTCGACATAAGAATGGTCAGTTGTATCCGATAGAGAAGGTTAACATCCCGTTCCACACCATTCACATTGACCACTTGGGTCCATTTGTCAAAAGCAAGAAAGGCAATGTTTACATTATCACCATAGTGGATGGATTTACCAAGTATTTGTTTGTAAGAGCTGTTAAGGATACAAAGACTAAAACAACTGTTAAAGTATTACAAAATATTTTTTATGACTTCGGTTTACCATCCCGAATTATATCAGATCGAGGTACCTCTTTTACTTCAGCAGCTTTTAAATATTTTTGTGATACCCATGGTATTAAACATGTTTTGAATGCTGTTGCGTGTCCCAGAGCCAACGGCCAAGCCGAAAGATATAACCAAACGATATTAAATTCACTTGCAAAGTATTCTGACGGTGAGGACGAACGGAACTGGGACATGTGTGTAGGAAAAATTCAGTGGGGAATTAATAATGCAACAAACTCCACCACTCAAAAGACAGCTACGGAAGCATTATTTGGAACCAGATTGAAAGATAGCCTAAGTAATATGTTAGATATAAATAACGAGCCTAATTCAAACCTTACAGAAGTGAGGCAAGAAGTTCGTACAAATTGAGTCTAGTCAAATTAAACAAAAACATAACTACGATCAAAACAGAGTTCCTGCCCCGACTTATAAAGTAGGGGATTTAATTAAAATAACTAGAACTAATTTTAGTAATAAAGTAAATAAAAATAGTACTAAGTTAATGTCAAAATTTATAGGCCCCTTCAAAATAGCAAAAGTTTTGGGCAATGATAGGTATAAAATTGTCGAAATACCTGGCTTTAGTAAACGCAAAAATAAATTCGATAGTGTGGTTGCGGTAGACAGGATTTGCCCGTGGATCAATATAAATGTGTCCGAACATAATGATAATTTAGATGCAGTAGCTAGCAGCAGTAGTACGTCTGATAGCGAAAGTAACAAAAGTGACAAATAAACTATCACACAATCAATCTGAATCCAAATAATAGCCGAATGTAATGATTGTAATAATGATGTAAATGTAATGAATTTATGATAAAAACCAAATGTATAGATAGGTTACAATTAGTTCACATGAAACTAAAATATTTTGTTAGTGTACTTATTTGAATTTATAAAACCTTCCCATGATTATATACCGTGCGTCAGGAGATCGCACGTAGTCGGACGGCCGAATGTAATGAATTTATGATAACTTATTATTATTTTACAATTTTATTATGCTTAAAATTATTATTTATAATTTAGAGTATAGATTATTTGATGATTGTATTTGTTAAATATGTTTTACTCGATGTAAGTAAGTCGATTGACTCGATACCAACATTCACGAACAAAATGACGAGTCGTCTTGAGACGATCAAAAAGAAGCGGGGGGCATTCGGACCGATCCGCTTGACCAAGACGGACGTTAAATTGTAAGCTGTGTGGTTGTTTAAGGATAAGAAGTGTTGGAAATATACTTAGTTATTGTTGTAACAAAGCAGGCGTTTATTATTATACACCGAGAATCGAATAGAGAGAATTCATCGCAATAGCATTAGAGTTTACAAATACTTTGTATGAAAAGGAACTTTTCACCGTAATAAAAGTTTTAAGTCGAGTTCTCTGTAACCCACTCTTGTGTAAATACATTTTTTGAGTAACCTTTATTACCATTCTGTAGTTGGTGTAAAAGTATGAATAGTCCATCTGCTATATAATTAAATTACTTACCACAAAATATGAATTTTTTACCTTCATATTTGCTATTTGTTAGTGGATTGTGTACACTACTAATCAAAGGAGATTGTGGTAAAATATTATATTATAGAAGGTATAGCTTATTTAAAAGTTACACATACATTGTTTTTTAACTAAAATATAATTTTTCTACATAGAAAACTTAAAACCTAATCGGTATACCAATTTACCATCTCAAAAATATATCAACTTAATTATATAAAAAGGTGTCATATTAGCAAAGGCGATTACATAATACACAATAAGTGAAAAGGATCGTAAATATTCAAAAAAATCAACTTGGAGAACATAATTTTGCTTACGGGATTTTTTATTAATACATCTGAATCCGACACTATTACCCCATGAAGATAAAGAGGACTTTTGGATTCGACGATACACAAATAGTCCAATACCAAAACCCACTCTATCTTTTATAAGGTACTTTTACTTGTAGGTATTCTATTCTATACTTTACAATATCCTGAAGTAATGAAATATCAAGCCCAATGGTTGTTCAAAGCCAAAATCCCAAACGTTGGATGTAACATAAAGCTTAAAGTATTTAAAAAAATCAGGGTTAACCGAATTATGAACCAGAAATTACGAAATCACTGGGACTCGCTAAATGTGTGAATAGATTTTTTAACTTAAGGAGTACCAGATCGGAACATATACCTTTCGAAACTAATACCCAATTGCTACTTTTGAAGCATAAAAATGTAAAATATTTAAAACGCATTCCACTTTTTAGAACATAGTTTCATTTAAGAAGAAACAAGTAGGAATTGAGTGTATTCTCTCAGGGTGCACTCTGCGCAGCACAAACTTTGAAAAGTCGAATTCGATTATTTTGATAGTAGAAACACGTGGATATGTACAAATAAAAACACTATGTTACCATAACGCCACTACGGTTTTTACACTAACAAAAACTAACTTGGCTTATTTAAGGGTTTACAAAATATAAATGACACTTATGTTATCGGAACGATGATGTTAAAATACAATTTATAAGTGTTGTAAAGCTAAAAGGCTCAATATTGGCTTCAAGTAGGCGATGATTGGTCACATTTCGTTGACACATCTAATTATTTAACAAAATATTTATAAACTGTAACTTAACTAAAGTAAGGTTACATAACTCGCATTGAGGCGAAAAATTACCGTAAAACTGAAGTAAAGAATTAATGTGGAAGACATTACGGTAAACATATATTTTTAACGTAACCTATGGACAGTCCACGTTCGTCAACTTTGGCATTAAAGACAAAATATAAAACTTTTCATGGCAAAGACTATCATACTAAACACTTTTCATAATCTCAAGTATCAGATACATGCAAAGTTTGCACGCAAGAATTCGACATTCGTCATTAACGAAAATACTTAAGACCATACATATAATGGCGGTAATATTATATATCATATAATTTATTAATAAATAAGCTTCCAGTTGAGATGGTTCTTCAGACTAACGTTTTGCCTGGGCTCAGTGTGCTTGCGTATTAACAGCATGAACGCTGGGCTAAGGTAAAACGTCAAATCTGTATATTTAACTTGTGTCAACCAGTGGACAGTTGCTGGTTAAAGTCTGTTTTTCTTCTTCGTCATCGTGTTCACGCCATTTTTTTCTTAAAGGGACAAACAAGGGCATGCAAATGGTTTACGTAAAATATAAAATTATTGTACAGCAGCAATATATGCTTGATAAAGGTCTGAAATAAAAAAATCCATGCTATATATGATTGAGTCATACCGGATATTGTGTGTAAGTGTGGAAGTTATGACTACCAGTAATATAGAAAAAATATAACAAATGTACATTGTGTGTGTCATATCAGTGCTGTGCGACGCATGTTAGAGGAAGATAGCAGTGACCTTTCAGCAGATACGGGTAAGCCTAGGCATTAAGTAGTCCAGTTAAAAAAATATTACACAAACATTTAGGCGTCTGAAGCTTTGTAGCAGATGAATTCCCCATACTTTACCGAGGACCAGAAACACCTTTGCATGGCCTGGTGTCGCCAAATGTTAGATAAGTACAACGGCGTTGACTCAAATTCTCTATTTGACATCGTCACAGGAGATGAAAGCTAAAGCTAGCTTAACTAAAAAACAATCAACTCAGTGGTTGTTTACTTTCGAGGATCGGCCAAGGTAAATAAAGAAAGAATTAAAGGAAAAAAGATAATTGCCTCATTCTTTGGTCGGAAAGGTCATTTCGCGACAGTTGTGCTAGAAGATAGAAGGACAGTTATACCAGACTGGTATGGTAATCACTCTTTGCCTGTTGTCTTGGATAAAGTTCGACAGAATGCTCCTTCACCACGATAATGCTTTAGTGCACTCCGCAAACTGTTGAATATTTGACTATGGTAGGTGTAAAGATAATAAGTCATCCGCCATACAGTCTTGGCCTGCCGCCCTAAGATTTTCATTTATTCCCAGGAACTAAAGGTAAAATTAGATGTATTCGCTTTACGAGCACTATAGACGCGGGAAAGCGTACGGAAATGCCATAGAAGGGAACCCTAAGGAAGAGTGGACACAAAGCTTTTCTCAGTGGTTTCACCAAATACGACGTGTAGAGAGGAACGGAGATTACTTCGAAAAGCAATAAAAGTATTAGCAACTAACTACATTAAGCAGTTTTTTATTTTATAAAAAAATTCAGTGTTACCTGGGTATGCATTAAACATTACGAATACTTTGCACGTTTGAAAATATACCTTTTATTATATACGTCTTCTTTAATCACATTTTTTTGATGTAAATTCAAATGTTAGAAATTATTTTGACTAACTTATGTCACCATTCTGTAGTGAGTGTAAAGGATTAAAAGTTACAACGTAGTTTTACACATACAGTAACTATCTCCTTTAAATTAAATATTTATATAGAAAAACTCAAAAACTAAACGTTGTACAATTTTTATATCTTAAAATATATCCACTTAATTTTATATACAAAGGTTTCATATTAACAAAGATAATTGAATTGGTAAAAAAGGTACATGAATTGGCCTTGGACCTTAGACCTTTCTGCAGACATTTGTTTTTGTGAAAATCTTTAAACACGTGTACATTTTTTGAGGATCGTAAATATTTAAAATTTGCTCACATGACACATTTTTGCTTACATGATTTTTCTCTTATTATATCTGATTCCAAAACGAAGTTCCTAAATAAAGTTTGTATAATGGCTTACGATTTATCGGTACAGGTTCTTATTCTATACTTATTGATAGAAAACGATGAATTAATATGTCCGAAGAATTACTTGATTAAACATCCCGTAAATTAAATAGAATTTAAGGAATTACAATAGGAGTGGAGTGAGCCTGTTGTTCCATCAACTCCGGCTTAACATAAGCTTGCGGCGATTATATTCAGGAAAATCACTATTTCAAATTGGAAATACGACGTAAATTTTCAATACAGAACGCGGATGTGACAAATAGAAAACTTATTCATAGCAATGGTGACGTAAACACATTTTACTTCATTATATATTTTAACCGTAATGTGGAAGCCTCTAGTTCAGTTTTGCGGTATTTTTGGCTCAAAGCGTTATAAGAATTTTCTATCACGTGATCCTGCTATCAAGATAAATCTAATACGACTTTTTCGAAGTTTGCTGCGCAAAGTTCATCCTGAGAGGATACACTCAATTCCTGCTTCTTTTTTTAAAATAAAATTGTGACTTGAGAAGTGAAGTGCTTTTTCGATATACTCTTTGAAAATAACTCAAAATAAATAAGTAATAAATAACTGTTGTTCAGAAAATCTAAAGCCTAAAGCTTTTATAAGTACAAGAAAGATAATTAAATTCGTTTTAGTCATTTTTTTCAAATTACTACTACTATTATTATAAAATGGTAATTTACATACACCTTTCTGATGAGAATGTTTGTGTAAATCATAAATCACTTATTATTTTTTTGAAAATCGTAAATACTTAAAGCATCATTTGATACATCTCATTTGATCGTTGAT
Source organism: Pieris rapae (assembly GCF_905147795.1). Taxonomy (NCBI): domain Eukaryota; kingdom Metazoa; phylum Arthropoda; class Insecta; order Lepidoptera; family Pieridae; genus Pieris; species Pieris rapae. Next base: position 3,498,873 of record NC_059534.1, on the reverse strand, counting down.
ACATCTGAATCCGACGCTATTCGACGTCCAATACCAAAATCCGCCGCAATCCGTATATTTTACTAGGTACTCCTTTGAATATAATAGGCTATATATATATATAAAAATGTACCAACTTAAAAAAAACTTAAAAAAAAATACTTAATAATGTACCGAAGTAATGAATCAAGCACATTGGTTTAAAATCTTAGTATGGGACAAGCTTGATATAACAATCAGGGCTGAACGAGTTTTGAATGTGAAAGAAATCACTGGGACTCGCTAAATGACTGAATAGTTTATTGAAAATTGGCTTTTGTGAAGATATACCGAAACTGTTCCTTTTAAATATTTAGATAATAGTTTAGAAAAATTCAATTCTTAGCGCATAACAATGTTTATTAAAATTGAAAAACCGTAACTTTTTAATCGGAAAAATTCCAGAAATTAGAACTAAGGAATTGATCGTATAAATTTATCTGGCTGCTAATCTTTGCATATTTTATGTTTTAAATAAAAAACATAATTTAAATGTAAAGGACGTATTATACGAGGCAAAGCTTTGCAAAGCTTGGAGAAAACATTTAGTTAAAAAAAAACTGACCCTTTTACAAAAACTTGGAATCTCAGTAATAATAAAAAAAGTAGCTAAAACCCATTACGATGTCAAAGTATTTGCTTACCTTCGTGACCGATTTATAGTTGGAAGCAATAAACTGTTTGTCTTACCTGAAACAAGAAAGTAATATTAAAATCTTTCATAACCTGACTGATACGGAAGATACTCCTTTCCCCAAATAAAAAGTACGACTGTTTCTTTGTGTATAATGAAGTGTTTGGCTTGGAACGGAACAGGAACGCATACGAGAATCATACTTTACACTAAATATCGAAAATTTTGGTATAGATTTGAACTAAGATAAATTATTCGTGAGGTGATTTAATAGTACTTTTAATATAAAGAGCAGCATGAATCTTCTAATGTAAAACATGTACATTAATAACTCTGTTGAATATATACCCTGAATAATGAACTTTTGCGAAATACGATATGCGCAGAAATGCAATGTTTAATGAAATGACAATTCCGCAGAAATCCTTGAATTCATTGACGTCACGATTCTACATAACTTATACTACATTTATCTAAGTTTCCTAGCAGATGGCACCATCTATCGTGCTTTTTATAAATTGAATTAATGCCATCTGGCGCGTATGGTAAACGTTTTGTTAAACATGAAAAAAGATTTAAGTTAAATGGAAGTTATATTATATATATACAAATTAATTAATATTTGCTTAGTACTCTAGACTTAGTTTAAATGCGTGCAACTACTATCAGATAGTCTACCTAGAATTCTCGGAACTTGTGACAGCACCAAATTTTATTGCTGTGTTAAGCTTTCACAGTAGTAAAATATCTTATATCATCAATGCCTCGGAATGGTTTTTGTTTTTTGTTTTTTGTATTTCTTCATTTTAACTAAATACATTCTTTGTATAAAAATAAATTAAATATATTATACGTATGTTGTACAGTATACAATTTTACACATAAATAACAATTAATCCAAGAAGGTAGCACTATGATAGCAAAAATGCGGAAGTCACAAAATATGCGGTTAAAATAGGTTTTATATATTAGACAATTAATAAATGAATACAAATAGTTTATATACAAGCGTGGAAGAGACTCCAAATCAGATAACATAAAAAAGCGTCATCTTTCAATAACCCAGTGAGCATGAAGTCTTGTACTGAGTGAATACTGTGTGTGTTTTTAGACGTAGAGTAATTACACTGTTTTTCGATAATTCTTTAAGTGTCACCTAGATGGCGTGACACTATACACGAACTAAGTTTCGTTGACTAAAAGCTCACAGCTACGAATGCGTAACATAACAGTAGATGGCAGTAACTTTCAGTATAGTCAAACCGGAAAGCTCAGATAAGAATTTACATTAAGATGCGCTAGGTGGCAGTTATACCTTGGTAGTTTAATAAAATTGTCCTACCTCCAGTATGGAGAGGCACGAGTTGAAGTTTTAAAAACGTACTTAACCACAGATAATATTTATTTACTTAATGATTGATTGTATATCATAATATTTAGTACATTTTAATTGTTCACGTTCACAACACTTAAGCAAATATAATCATTAAAAAAACAGCTTTATATGGCAAATAAGCTATAAAAGAGCCACATTTGTTAAAAGAGATAGATATAACAGTTATAATTATCGCGAATACATATGTCGAAAGCTGGCATCAGTCAAAACAGGTCAAAACTCTACTTATGAGTTTAGCGAGATAGAGAGTAGCTATATAGAGAACTCACCCTCCGCCAGCTGCTAATATCATCTGCATCTTGAAGTATCACCAGAAACACAATTACATTCCCAAAAACATTTAGTCATTTGTTACTCATCAAATCAGTTCAATTTTAAACACAGTATTGCACTATCAACATAAATATCAGGATCCACTAAACAAAGGTTTTTAAATAAAATCAATGTAACGACTATATAGAAAATTATGCAACGTATACTTTTATATATTAAAAAGTTAGATATTGTATTTTTCGAAAATTAAACGCCTGAATTCTTACATTTAATTGACTCCTAGAGCGGCGTAAACGAAGCAGTGTGAAACAAAGATTTGTTGTTCGTTTCAGTTGTACGTTTCAGGCCCATATGTATCAACACACAAAATAATGACTAAACTAGCTAGTGAGCGCCTACCCTTATCATCACTATTTACCCTATGACTGTGATTGTGTAAACATACCATACACATATTAATTTTGTATATACAAGGCTTTAAATTAATTTCAGTTTGAGGCCAAAATAGCTCTGCGGTCTAGGTAAATTTTAATTAATCAAAAGTGTACCGTACAAAGTCGAAGTAAATGTAAATTCTTTTGAACGGATTCATATTGTAAAAGTTAAAAAAATCTATACAATGTATTTTTATAAGAGAATTAGGATCTGTTTCACAATGTATGAAATAAGTAACAAAGCAACACAAATTATTTGAAAGATAAAAGTTCCGAATAAGAAACTTCGCGTTTCATGACGAATAGCGCTATCTGACAGTCGTGAAACGCAACAAACACTAGTTTATCCTACCAATAAGTAATAAATAGCTTATTTGGAACTTATCCGGACATTGTCAAACAGGCCTTTAGTCACCGATTGTCGACGAATTTCAACGGCACTCGACTTACTTCTAAGCCTTACCGGTATCCATACGATGTTTTCCTTCACTGTACGAGCAAGTAATTAATGCGCTCTAGCCAGGGTTTGAATCTATGACCTCAAGGATGAGAGTCACACTCACAAGCCACTAGGCCAATACAGCTGTCATTAAATATAAGCAACCCTTGTATTTAGGACCGGGAATCGTGAGTAACGGTAATCTCCCGTATGTAAAACGTATTAGACTTTGGTAACGTGAGACAGATCGACTTTATTTTATTAACGTTGCGTTTCAACATTTAAACATCGATTACATGTCTGATTTCGTATGCATATTATTACTATTGTTTGGCTTTTTTTAATTATTAATAAAATATTGCAAATAAATTAGTGGTCATGGGATTTGTCAACCGTAATGTTCATAACTTAGTATAACAATTAATAATATTCTTTGTATTTGTTTTTTTAAGCTTAGAGCATTGAACATTAATTTTAAAGTTAAAATGCTTTGGTCGCAGCGGACTATAACAATATCCGTGAAATCAAATATGTAAGTTATAATTCATATTTATAGAGTTTAAAGCAAATTAATTTAATAACTCTGTGAAACGAAACAGGTGTCCATTCCATTCCATTCAAATCATAGATTTAATCATTCTTGAAAGCGATTGATAAATTTGACAATAGTGATTAAATATTTCATTATAGCTTCATAAACGATCCATATGAGGCTATAATTACACGTGTGAGCCCATTTATTTGCGATCATTGATAATACCAAAGCTTGTTATTGTTCAATAGTGCATTGAGTGATAGAAAAATATACATGAACCGTTTTCAAAGCACAAATGGTTAGTACTATTACTACTAGCATTACGTCTTATAAGTCACATTACTTGGTAATTTTAGCGAAATTTCGAAGCAGTGTTGGCATCGAATCCTCTGGCTCTGAGGTCGTAGGTTCGATCCCCGGCCGTGCAATAAAATATGATAATATTGTATGCGCCTTCAATATAAATACGAATTATGAAATTAATGCTTTAAAAATTAATAAAAACCAAGTCTGACCTAAGAAAAACGAATGCACAACTAGTAATATAGTAAGACGGAAAATGCATTGCAAGTACTGTTCCGCCCGTGCATTTTCAAGGGAAAATAATTTGTATCGGATTAGATATAAAAGTCATATTGCATTAACATATAATTTAAATAAAAGGATACACAAGTAATGAGCCGCCTATTAGTCGAGACTTTTTGGCGCCGTTGAACTGAATCAGTATAAATAATATGGATGCAATAGGTTTTGGTACCGATTACAAGATTAAAGGATTGTAAAGGACTACATAAGGCTTATTTAATGTAATATTGTTTAATGTGCTACTCTTAAAGCCGGTTAGATTATCTGATATCTAATCTGCATCTTCTATGTTTATTACAATGTATATATATATCCATACAAAATATCTATTAAACAAATAAAATTGATATTTTCTTTTAAAAAAATGTAACCATTTCATCAGTATTTTCTTATGACGATGAAATAGTAAACAAAATGCGCATTATCTCGAACAATATTAAATTCACGATGGCGATAGAGCCCTTAAGGCTAGTAGCTAATAGTGGGTTAAAGCTCTCGACAGTAAATCTTACTAATAGTTTCCATTTCATAGATTTACACCCGCCCTTCATAACCTGCCAATTAGTGAATAAAATGGCATCATTTATTTATAATGCCTTTAGGACGTCATCAAGTCGTCTATAATCGTTGATAATTTATTATCTTTGTATGATCATTTTAATTTGGCGGCTTCGATTTTTAATCTTAGAACGTGACGGAATACCAACAAGCTTAAACATAAGTGATACGTAGCGTGTCAATTTGATATCTTCGTGATTGTAAACCTACATAATACAGCATGCAACCTATCACATACATATGAATAGTTATAAGAAGTGATAGATTTCTCTCTATGATTTAGTATATTCTCTTAACATTTTGAAATCCACTTTGGGTGGAGTAGATAAAGCGTTATTATGCAAAGATCTGATAACATACAACAGCGTTGCGTGAACTGAGGCTATTCGATAGCTTACACTTTGAAATATTTAGTATGAGCTTTTTTAATTTATTGTGTGTCCTCAATCTAAATAATGAAAATACAACAATATATACAAAAAGAGTACATGACGGCTCCAGCTCCTACTCAATAGCAGAAAATAATTAACCAGATAAAGAATCAAGTTGAGGCGATGATTTAAGAGAAGATCATCGACATCGGAATTTTGGTATGACCCACATGAGAAACGAAGAGAAACTGAATCAGGTTAATATGAAGAAACACTTGGTACAGAAATACACAGGTGATTGGGGAGGGCGAAAAATGGACACTGTTTTCGATGACGACACTAATTAATTTACCATGTCTGAATAAAAGCTGTATATAAACAAGTAACTATATCACTATGACGAGTTTTCAGTGGTTACCGGTTAAATAAATGCTATCAGAGCTTTTTATATGAATAATTAGAAAGCGTCTTATGATAAATTATGTTTGGAAGTTATGTTATGAATGTATAAACATGAAATTTAACTGATAGTATTATTGGATATACAGTATTGGAAGCTGCTCATTAATCCAAATATTCACATCATGGTAAACAAGAAAGGGGGTATTTTCTATATGTAAGAAAGAAGAAAACGTTCACTGGTTGATCATAGGAATATTACTCAACATACAGCTTGAAGCTGGGATATATATGTATAGCTATTAGTGAACTGCTATTTCCATGTGTTATAATAAAAATTGCTCTATTAAGAGAGTTCATAAGCTTATCGGAGACTTAATAAAAATTTGGCCGAAATAATGGTACATGAAACGTGTTGAGCGACAAGACAATAACAATTGTATAAAAAATCTAAACTGTATTCAACATCTATAATATACTTATATCTAATTTAAACATTTCATTTGTGAGTCCTCTACAAATAAAATAGCGAGCGATGAATTGTATAGGGAGCATGGTTACTTTATGAGCTGCGTGACAAAGTTATATGATATGGGTTCGAGTTCAAATCCGCTTTCCAATGAAGCCGGTGTGGCTATTGTCAAAAATCACGATACAATTCTTTGTAGCACTCATGAAATGTATCGATTCGGATATTAATTCACCCACCAATATATATATATAAAGTCCTTTGAACCTCATTGGACAAAATGAGATATATAAAGTCCCTGGACACTATGGCAGGGGAGTAGAGTAAAAATGTATATAAAAAAAAGAACCTCATTGGACGGACCCCCCCCCTCCCCCAAGTGGCAAATCTTTTGTTTCTAGTAAATGTCTAGACAATAACGGTATTGACATACGGGAAATATATTTGCACTTGCACATTCGTAAGCACATATGGAAGTCATTCACAGTCTCAAGACACTTTCTTTTGCGCACTAGCGAACCGTGGAATCGACTCTCAGCCCTGAACTATTCAAAGTTAGTACTCTTCACAGAAAGGCCTGCAACGCACCTTCCAAATAAGGTGTCAATGGACTGCGACGTCCCTATATGGGCGTCCCGTAGGCTCGAATGCCCCCCTATGACATAAAAATATATTGCGTATATAGAAAACAATCATTTATGCACAGCCAGACTTGAGAGACAATACACAAAAGTAATTAATAAATAAATTATTTTTATAAACTCTTTTATGGGTTTGGAATTGCATTAAAAATAATAAGCCTTTTAAAAAAATATTTTATTCATTAAAATTTTATATGACAGTTAAAAACTGCTAATAAATTATTTCTCAATAATTATAAGGACGTTACAACAGTTAATAAGTTATGGCCTTGGTTTTCTGCACCACTTCACTTTGTTTTACCCACTTACCACACTAATACCACACCCTATCTGTGATCTTTTTATTTTCATTCATAATAAAAATCCTCCATGGCAAATCATGTGCATTTCATCGATATCGTTCAAATCTATGTAGCTAAAACCTTGGGTTTTTTAGTATCAGCCGTGTTCTATTCTCAAACTACAACAGAACTATTTTGGGCATTAAACTGCTTTAATATGCTTGACCAAAAGCCAGAATATATGAAACAGTGGTCTGTCTATAAAAGCGTAGTATGACATTCTATATTAGTTTGCTTCATCACAAATATTCTATTTTACACCAGCGCCTATTTAATCGACCTCCACATAAAGAGGTCAATTAAAACGGTGTATGACGCTTCTATCTAAATATTTCAAGTAAAATAGTTTTATGCTGTGATAATTAAAAACTAATGTAAACCATTCATAGAAAATACAAATGTGGCCAAAATAACTTTTTCTTTAAAATAGAACTTTGTTTGAAATAAACCCAAAGAAAACGTTTCTTTAGTACTGCATTCAAATAAAAAATCCTACGTGGATTCAGTATGTAATTATAAGTCTCCGCTAGTGGTGGAGACTTATATTTTAAATAGACTTATAATTTACAATTTTTATTTTTATTTTCATAGTGACGAAATAAAATACGAATATGTAACGAAATAACCATTCCAGTTAAAACTTACCCTGCAATCAGTAAACCTTTGATCATTTCTGTCATATAAAATTCACTTACTGATCGTTTTCAAATGGTTATTTATTATTAAAAGATAATTCAATGCCGCTACTGATTCTATACTTAATTCCACAAGCTTTGATTATTGATTTTGTCAGAGTTAATAATATCCATTATGACGCTTGGCTAATTATTAGTACGGATTTTCATCCTATTCTAGAACCTGTAGCTCGAGTGTGGTTGCTTCGTTACGTTCAATGGTACGTTTCTTAATCAGCATCTGAGGGTCTTTACAAAAAGGACAAAAGAACTGCTTATTGCAAATTAACTAGATACATTATACATACTACCTTTTTAATCAGCTTTTGTTCTTTTTCAGTTAAAAACGAAAACATGTACAGTTTCAAAATTCTTAATAATTTTTCCTTAATTTGTCAAACTCATGGCAAATGAAGTGGTTAAAGACTTTTCGTAGAACTTGTACTTATATTTCCGACTTGGATGATGGAATTTAGGAAATTGAGAGTGACCATAATATTTATCATAGATCCATAATTTAAAGTGCTTGAAAATATTGATCATAGTAATCATTATTTTATTGAAAAGAGAATTTAAACCAGCCGTTGCAGCTACGACATGTATTTTGAATATGAACGTTTAATAAATCTTGTGGCATTCAATGTTTTTCGCTTATAGCATATCTTTCCTCTTGATTAAGTCACAATGCTGAATTTCTTGTTCAAGCTTACCACTCCGAATTTTTCTTCTATATTATGTTATAGACATTGCATTATTAGAAATAATATTTCTATAATATTTATCCTTTTAGATGTTAATTTGGTAAATGTATATGTAATATAAATAATAAGGTTATGTATATAAGTCTAGATTATTACTTTCATTTTTTGGTTTTTAATTTGTTTATGAAAATTCTTTGTAAGTTATGTTGTTGTATTTTTAATTTTAAATAAAAAAAATAACAAGTGTGTGTTTCTTTTTGAAGTGACAAGTACAAACGGTCGTGAAATTGCTTTGAACTTTGAATTTCAATCACAAGAAAACATTCAGACCAACATACAATGATTCTGATTGTACAAACATTCAGGTGTTGTCGAAACTTCATATAAAATACACCTTAACACAAAGATGGATATTCACCCTCAATTCTCAATTTAAACTTTTTCGTTATTTATTTTTGAGACAAGCCCATATTATGTTAGTATATTTTAAGACGAAAATAATATGCATTACTGATATATGTGAGCAGTATCGGCCCAATACCATGAGGCTTTTTCTGCTAATTTGTGCATTTAACTATAAAACATTTCGCTCAGTGAAGCAAAACATCGTGAGGAAAGCCTGTGTCAGACTAACAAGGCTGATCACCTACTTGTCTGTTATGAAAATGAATAACAAAACCGATTACGCCCAAGACCTTAGCGCTATTGCTTTAAATATAATTATAATGTTAATACTCAATCACAAAAATTATAAGTATAAAAATTGTGCAATTATTAAAAGTGAAAGCGAACCTGGTGGTTTTTTTTTTATTATTTTCATCGTATCATATTTTCTTAGTTAGATAGTCTTCTTAGTTGTTAACTGGTCATTCAAGAAACTATTACAATTATATTAAAATATTTAAAAACATTTATTTTTAATTGAACGTATGTTTATTATTCTGTTAATAAAACGTTATACTTTACTGTGTCCTTTTAATTAAGCCCCCGGGTTGAAAGTGTCAGTACATTGAAAATACAATAATAATAAAATAATATATCTTACTGACGTACAGGTGACGTGAAAATGTTTTAATAAAAAAAAATCATTGCAAGAAATGCTTTTTATAGGTTCGTTCAGGGATGACTATATCGCAGCCCATGGATACCCATTTTTGTGGGTGCATTAAGGTGGTGTACCAGACGTTAAGAAGGAAGAGACTCTCTAAAATATGGCGAGGGGGCCGATGGCTGACCATGTGTCATACTCGTGAATTAGTGCTACTTGTGGTGACTGGTCGTACTGTATATGTTAACGTAATGTATATTTCTTTTTTGATGTTCGTAAGTGTACATTATGTTGCCTACATGAATAAATGTTTTTTTAATTTGAATTTGAGTATGCTGTGTATTTAAACAATCGGTAAAAGAAGTGTGAGGAATATCAATACAGAAAAATATAGTAAAACATACGGTCCAGGTGGCACCTGAAATCTGCTCATAATTATCAGAGTACCCACATACACAACATTAGGTACTTACCCTCACTTTTACACCATCACAAAACACATCCAAATTAGGTATCACTTAGTTAAATGTATTGAATAATTATTATTTCTTTGTTTCCTTTTGCAAATTGTGGAAATGATGGAACCATTTTGTAGTTAAATATATTATGTGTTCCATCTCTGGCTATATTTTCAGCATAACTAGTTATTATCTATAATATACATTAGCTGTAGGATTACTAAATAAATAAATTGGAAGTCTTATCTTCCGGGGGAGTCGATTCCATACTTAACTAGTACGCAAAATGTATTCAGAATTAATCAAGCCGATCAGTAATATATTCAATATTGGAACATTGACAGTTTGTGATCGTTCCTCGCTTATAAATATCGAGAAAATTAGACCATTTAACGAGAAAATCAGCTAGTTAAAATACTATAATAGGTTAAAAATAACACCAAAAACAAATGATTGGTCAACCATGTGGGCGTTAATAATTTACACTTGTTATTATGACGGGGGGAAATTGCAGGAACAGCTTTTAACCCGTTTAACCGAACCTAAACAACAAAAAACACACAACTACGCAATTAAGTTCGAAAAAACTTAGCGCAGATGAAGTCGCGGTATTTGTTTAAGGTCAAAATGGTCCGTTAAATAATCTTACGATTGGTTAATGCTGAAGTTAAATATTTATTTAAACAGGGAATGTAATGTGTGTTAGCTTCTGCTTTAAGGATTAAATTATTTTAATATCTATCGAGTGTTAGTTTAGAATCAAAAACTCATAAAACTGTTCAAAAACACTGTCTTTACTAGACTAGATCATTGTTATTATTGTGATTAATATTTATTGTAAAATAAAAAAATAGGCCTATTTATGTGATTATTAAAAATTTCCTTTTTGTTGATTTCGTATCTGGCATTTTTTAAATCAGTGTCCGGAAAATAAGCTTGGCTCAGCTACAACTTTAACAAGTGAAATACATTTAAGTCGATGGAATATTTTTCGTCGTGGAAAATAAAGTTGCAGCGTTAATTGACAATTGATACGTTTGAAAGTAAAAACGTTTCGTTAATTGTTCGCAACGGCAATTCAAACAATTCTAAAATAAAATGTAAATAATAAAACATTCAGTAAATAATTTGTTAAAATGCAATTTTTAAATATTAATTTCTTTTTTATACGTAAACAAAATATATTCGTAGTAACAATCGCAAAAGACCGCAAGAAATTTAAATTTAAACTTACACTGCAACTCATGAAACAGTGAGGACACTAACTTTTATTAGTTTTTTAATCGCGATTTCAGTTTATATGGTGAATTGTACACGACCGTCTAACCCGGTGCTGATTGTAACACTGAGTTATAAAGTCTTGCACTGAGTGTCATCTTATTTGGAACCACGCATGCGCTAAGCGTCTCGGGGGACTAAGAACCCAATTTATTTAATTTAATTTCGAAAGTGACCATTTACATTATATTGTTGACCTTCTTTAGTCATACGTCCTGTCATTTTAGCATAATAGTATTAGTTTTATCTATGTAATTAGAATGTTTTGTTGATGTGAACATTTAGTACATTATGTTGGACAACACTGAGTATTTAAGCTTAGAGAATTTAAATTTTGCAAAGAAAGACTTTCTTTGTGAAAGTAATAATCATTTATAATAAAATGAGATTGCTACTAGACCGTATTAATAAATATTATATTTGTATTATTATTTTTATATATTATTGTAATATTAGTATAGAATTTCTGGTGGCTGCGAAGAAATTATTTGGTCTCACAAACCTTGTTTTAAATTACAATCACTTATTTATATCTGATTATGACCATGTGTAGTTTTAGTTAGAGAAAGTAACAATTTGGTCTTAGTTATAAATTTATCCTCTCTTACCTAAATGATCAAAATACGCGCGAAAGTGCCATCTACTAAACTGCCCACACTACTATTCCAACGGAGCTAAGTAATTTCTTGACATTAAGATTACTCCACACTCTAAACCATGTCATGGATTCAACGTTTCTTCATCTACAGTAATTTCCTCCAGAATACTAGTTCTTGTTTTTAATGTATGCCAGATAAGGTCATAATAAACTAAGACAAATCCATTCAGCTCGCAAACACAATTTCTTATGAGTATAATAGTCAACAGTATGCTTTAAAAAAGAGACTAAAGAAAGAAAATTTACAGAAAAAAATGCACTTTCCGTAGATAACCTGCATCTAATACCAAACGGTATCTCCTATATCCTATGTCTATCTATGTAACAACTATCAATCAGCATATCTAGTACCTTTGCTGTCACAGTTCTTACTACAATATGTTACAAGAACCGGTTTTCATATAGAAGGTACCGGTTATTTATACAAAATGTAAAAAATAAAGATGAACCCATGGACAAGTGCGCGACCGAATGCAACAGGTGTTCGAAGCTAAGACCATGATCAATCAAAAGCATCACCGTACGAGCCAGAGTTTAAAGCGCACATGACAATAAAAATCACCGCGATGCAATGGGTGAAATGGTGCAATTGGGCAATGGAATTTTGTTGATGCACCACTTGAGTTGCTAGTAGCTTAAACGTGTAAGCTACTAGCAACACTGCTCTTACATAATATTGCTCCGGCGAATAAATGATATATAAAAAAAATATTGCACTAATGAATAACTAAATAATTGAGCGGCGTAGATTTATGGACCTTTCGTATATGGCAAATGCCGACGATTTTTTTTTCAGTTTTGAGATAAAATGGTTTCCTTGCAATATATTTTTCGCTTAAAATTCGATTACATAGAAGGTAAAACCATTTTTGTACAATGAGAAATTCATTTTTATCGTTATAGGTAAATTTTGTAGGCTAAACTGCTAAATAATTCATGTTATATATTCACAATATTTGTTAATATAATGTATAAGATTTGCTCAGCTCTTTTATGGCAGACTTTATAGTTACTTCCATAACCATTTCTGTTTTTATTTTCAACTATATTTTGTTTCTTTTTAATTGACCGTAACATTCCATTCTCTCTCACACACGCCTTTTGCGTATGCGAAAGTGAGTAACCTACGCCATATGCTTACAAATAAATAATTAATTAATTTAATAAATCTTTATAATTACAAAGTTGTCTTTTATACGAAGATTTTATTCACTATGAATTTCTAGATTTTGTACCGCTGAATACTTGTGCATATGTATCTGGATGTCAACGATATGGGCTGAATAAATTATCTTAATTGAACCGATACTTTGCTAAGAAATATATTGTCACGTTTTATCAACAATGACTAAGAGAAACCATTTAAAAGCAATGAGCACGTTTATAAATTGGGGTTGAGTATACAGAAATAAACTTTTGGCTTTGAAATTAAGTTTCGATGGCGAAATGCTTCTTTCAAAGGCTTTATTTCATTGCCACACAGTCAACAATAGGTTGGTCTTTTTTAAGAGCCCTTTGTTAATATTTCAATTTGATAAACTTTTCTGTACTGACCTACGTTTTTCGTCCCACAAGTAAATTTGTTTGCGTCAATGTTTTCGTAATCAGTTATTGAAAACAATTTCGAAAACAAAGAATGACTTTTATTTAACATTGACTTTTTAACCATTTCTAAGGATTTACCACAAGGCGAAACAAAATAACAAGTTTTATTAATATACAATATTTAAATTAAGCAATAAAGCTTTTTATAAATTTGAGGAATATTTGAATGATCCTAAAAAAGAAATCAACGGCGCTACGACCTCTTTTAGGTCTTGGCCTCAGATTTCTGAATCTGTTTCATGATCATTTTTAAATATAATAGGCAAGTAGGTGATCAGCTTCCAGAGCCACATCGTCGATTTTTTGGGTCTAAGACTCCTCACGATGTTTTCCTTCAACGTTCGAGCAAATGTTAGTTAGTTGTCCATTGGTGGACAGCCGGGGATTGAATCTACGACCCCATGTATGAGAGTCACACGCTGAAGCCACTAGGCCAACACTACTCTTTTTTTTAATGCTAGTTTACCCATATGAATGAAGTTATTTTGACTTGGTTTATGTGAACAGTGTAAGAGCCAATGTGAGTAGTGAGCAAAATAACCTGTAAGGGTCTTAATCATTGGGCAAAAATGGGTTTCTCTTCCTATGTAATTCACATTTAAGCGAAAAAATTAGATATCTCAGAACTATTCATAAAAATAGACGGCATTTGCCAAATAGGAAAGCTGTACTCTATAAAGCTACGCCATTTAATTACTAAGCTATTCGTGTGTGCAATATTATGAATGAGCAATGTTGATAATTGATGAGTGCGGTTATCAACAAAAATCCATTGCCCAATCAGGATTGTGATTTTTATTATTATGTGCGATTTTGACCCAGAGTGTGAAAATCACACCATCCATTTTAAGGTCTAAGACATGTAAAATATATCAGAAACAGTTACAGAAATCTGAGGCGAAGATCTATAGCATTTAGCGCCACTGGGTTGTTTGAAATTATCAAATCAGTTTTTTTAAATAAAAAAATGGTCAGAATGTAAGAATTAAATCTTTCAACCTATTCTACGAATCATAAGATTAAAACATCTTCGTACACATACTAAGTTCATACTGTTTTTGTATGATAGGCATTTGGTTGTTATAATAGGTTGAAGCTATGTATTAATGTAAACTTATAATTATTTAACATAATATTAAATTTATCCGACGTTTCGCGTGCTTTACAGCGTGCGTGATCACGGTGACACGTGGTCAATATACATATTTCAGTTAATAGGTACCATTTTATTAGGTAACATTTTAGCCATCTTGTAGGTAGGGACATGATCCCATTGCTATTTAAATTTTGGGGCTTCTGATCAAAATACCACGACAATGGTTGGAAGTCCTCTCGTAATGTTAACCTGACACTGCCTAAAGAATTCCAAAAAGATCTCAAAGTACAAGGACTATACGGCGGATGCATCCTCCCAGCCAAGCTCTCTTAGTTTTTTCTGAGTGGCTAAAGATGTGTGAGGCCTAACTTAATCAAGATGAAAAACCACACCCCTTCTGTTGATTAATTCCAGCCGCTGTCTCTCAACTTCTTGTTTTATCAGTTGTTCGCAGTAGATTTCAGAATCGATGGTGCCTGCCTGGTTGTAACAGCATGAATAATACCTTTTAATGATACCAAAACCAGCCAGATACAGATAGTATAGCCAAATATACTTTAACGCGAAAAAACTTTATCCCCAACCTAGTATTAAGTAGAGAATGTTTATTGGCCGTAGTTACGGTCAAGGTAGTACAGGCGCCTCCCGAAAGATGGCGTTTGTGGCAATTTTATGTTAAAGGTTCTATTTTTGTAGTTATTATTTAAGTAAATTGTAAGGCAATTTAGAGAATTAGCATTAATGGCAATTATGTAGTGATTAAAAAAAACAATGGCGCTACAACCTTTTTGGGCCTCAGATTTCTTTTTCTGTTTCATGATCCTTTTTTAATCTGTCAGGCAAGTAGGGGATCAGCCATTTCAGCCAGACGCACGCTTATAAAACAAAGGTTCAAACTCCTATATCTATTTATATAAAATATATAGAAGTCTTGTAAAAACTTATAAAATATATAGAAGTCAAGTCTAAATCATTATAGCTACAAATTTTTATATAAAACTGCATATATCAAATTATGTATATATTTATGGTCTGTCATTTACGATACTTCAAAATCAGATTCGCCTACACCAAGCCATTTAAGCCGTGTCACATGCGTTATGTCTCTCACATATTAAATGAGGAAATTTTATCATTGGAGCGTCATAAGGAAAAATGCTATGGAATCCCATCAACTTGTTGATGATCCCACAATCCAATCTAAGGCAGTATAACTAACGTTTTAACTACAACACACCTCTTTTCACGACACAACTTAAATACTTATGAAAAAGACAAAAGAATAGCACTTAAACTAACGTAGTTTGAGTACTATTGGGTCGGCTAGTAGAACAAAATAGTTTTTTTAATATCGATTTTTCTCATGAACTAATCAAGGACCTTGTAAAAGTGTATTTGTATTTATACTACATTAATCAATTAAGAATACAGCAGTGTTGGCCTAATGGCTTCAGCGTGCGACTCTCATGGGATGGAACCTACGAACGAATACGAATATTATGAGTCTGAGGCCAAGACCTAAAGAGGTTGTAGCGCCACTGATTTATTATTTATAATTGGCCTGGTCTCAAAAACCTATACGTTTCGCCGATATTTGCTTTGCGCGATACATTTTCACACAATGAAATCGGTGGTGTTTAAGGACCAAAACTTTTTTTATATTACTTTAGATTAAGATTCTAACATAAACAAACTCTATTATAACAAAAACAAATTATATGTCTTTAAGATTTTTTTATTTGTTTATGTGCTTTATTATATTATATATATATTTCTTTTTCTAGTTATTTTCCTTACTTTCGTTGCCTGGAAGAGATTGGTTGTTAGCAATAAGGCCACCCTTTGCATCCCTTATAATTCTTATGTATTATGTTTTTTTTAAGTAACGATATGTAAATAAATAAATAGACTTTGCTAAATAACAAAGATACTGGGCTACCTTTCTGTATATATATTTTATTAATCTAACCTTAATTTTATATGTACATGTTAGATATGATTATATTAGGTATTTAATATCTATTATCTTTTTTCAAAAACAAGTACAATTCGATGCAATTAATGTTCTATGTTACAAATGTAAGTATTTTTAGAACCTAATAGCCTACTTCCTCGGCTTATGTTCCGAGGCTGGTTACGAGAAGCTTTGCTCTTTCAAACAGCATGTCCTTATTTAGGAGGATAAAACACGCCACGCTCTATTTGTGAACAATTAGTTGGTCAAAGATAAGCTTAGTTGTTTATAATCCTCGCGATACACACGTTTTGTATGATTTTTATTAAATTATGATTTTTAAAAACTTTCGTCAACTCAATTAGGAGTACAGGCACAAATCGACATATTTTTTCGCTTATAGACCGCATTGCGGTGAAAACTTGTCGACTTTGACCTTGTCGCTTTGGTTCGTTTGTCCTGAATACTGAGATGTTTGGGTGTGTTTAGTAGGTCAACGTCAATTCAGTCTCCTTTAGAGATATCCTTGCAATCGATATATTTAAATATATAAACAGGTTACCATTGTGGATCACAATATAGTCAATAATGGCGGCGTTCTAGATTTTATTTACAATTGTATCGGAAGATATAAGGCGGTTAAAAGATTAGTGACTTTCAGACAGGGGTGTAAGGACTTCATTTTAAATCACAGTATTTTTGTAAGTCTTCACTGCCATCAAACGTTGCAACTCCCCGAAGCAGAAAAATAAATGAATAATTAATTTAAAAATATATCAACAAACACAAACAAATTGTTATTGATATTTTTTATCTCTGCCTTTTAATAAAATTAGAAAGAAAGAAATAACTTTATTAGACACAAAATACATTAATGTTTCTATAAAGTAGAGTGCACTGGCCCCCACACTAGGATTCCCTGTGTTGTGGGCAGCCAGTCTCTTCCTTTTACATCTAAACGTTACTTAATTAATTAATTTTACTTAACAAATTTATACCTATACTATTTTTGTACGATAAGAATGTTTTCTGTATCAGTATAGGACAGCTTAACAAGATATTTTTTGAGATTTTTTGTGAAAGTATGTAGTGTGATTTTTGAAATGTTAGTGATAATTTTATTTTGAATGAAGTGGTTAAAGATGAATGGGCCTCGGAAGGAGAAAAAGCGTTGAACGAAAAAATTAAAAAATGTATTAAAGAAAAGCTGGGTAAAAAAGCTTTCTATAAAGTTAGCGATTATCTAGTTGATAATAGGGCCTGGGACTAGTGCTGAGTAGGCTTCTTATAATTAATTTACTGTAATTGCTTTAAAATAAGTATTGTTTGATGATTTTTTTTATAGTACCGAGAGTTTTTACGCCGGCTTCTTCTCTCGGCCTACACCCTCTGTCTTCTTTGCCGATGAGTAGGGATGCCTACAGGTTCAAATTGAATGACGTAGAATAAGTGATACCTTGATGATCTTATGTTTCAAAATAAACTTAGTTTATTTATTTTATTAACAAATTGAAAATATATTTAAGCGAACTAGTAGAACAACAACACTCAAAGAGAATTAAGTATTAATGATGTGATTACTCGTTTTCGTAATTCATAATATTTCATCAAGTATTGTTCAATAAACAATATTTATTTAAGATAAAAATGAAACATTATTTTATTATAATTTAAAATATGAATTTTAATTACATACTCCAAATATATATTTTAAAATAAAATTCCTTAAATTAATTTTAGTATATAAACAGCTTGTTACAATGATTTATATTCAATATTTCAATAGATATACATATATTAATAATGAAGGAAGTAATATGAATAATGATAATTCACTGTTCTCGGAACATTTATCATAAAAGTGTGTAAATGATATGCTCTGAATTTATGGAACATAATGTACAATTCTATAAAACCTTTGTTTAGTCAAAGGAGCGTTTCCTATTCACTGGTTCTACTCTCAAAAAACGAAAAAAATATATAGTACTATTAATGGCTCACTTTGTTCTCCCAATTAACTTTGTGTGTGAGTTCTTTTTATTTAACGTTTGCCTCGTATAACTCTTGGGTCACAACAAAGTAACAAAAGCTGCTGTCATTTTAAAATGTTCACAGACTTATATATTCAATATAGCTCGTGACAGCTTAATTAAGCCTCTCCTGTGTCATAGTTTATGAAGTGGTGTGTGTTCATGACAGCAGCGGGAGCAGGTAATTTGAACCATTGCCCAAGATGGAGTTGAATAGTGACTAAAATGTGGTAACAAAACCTGAAAGACTTGACGACTAAGCGATGCTACTAAGTTATCATTTGACTATTGTATATTAGACTTAAGATTAATGCCAGTTCTTCTGCATGTCTTTAAACTTACATTTTAACGAGACTTATACTAAAAGTCGTGTTAGTATATTAACTAGAAATAAATAAATTTAATTAAAGAAAACTAATCACATCAAACATCTTTGAAAATGTACAGTGTACAAACTCACCGACAGTAATTTACGAGTTAAGGTTCGTTATAGTTTCAGTAATATAATATAACAGCTTCGATATATTTATATTAACAAATAATTTACATACAAAATAACAACTCGTCAAATAATAAATAAATTAACTTGTTGCTTAAGTATGCATTCCAAACTATATATTTTATGATCATAATCAATCTATTGGTTCTATTTTCGCTTTGTACTCCGCTGCCTCTTATGATAGAACCATCTGTTTACATTCACGATTATGTATGGGATAAACGGCTTCTGTGTTTGAGTTTATAAAAGAGGACTGTGTAATTGACGTTGGCACCAAAGAGGTGTCAAAAAATATAAACTTCTGACATCACTTTGTTGAAAAAATTAATTTTGTTGTGTGATGACCATAAAGTATTTAATTGATGAAAATTTTCAGAAAACGTTCCGTTACCGATATATGAATACGTATGTGATGAAATTATTTATATAATATGTCTTACCTACACGAGACACTTTTTCTGCTCGGGATAAAGTATGTGGGTTACTACTTTACTCAAGAATTTCTGACATTATGTTGATGGTGCAAATATAAACGTTCTCAATAGTTATTTTGTCTGAATCCTTCGTATTATATATTTTTATTCTGCTATAGTATTGAAATTCCTTATTTAAGTGATAATAATAAAAATTGTTTTTCCTCCTCCATTACTCTACGCGTCATTCAACCACCTTAAGCCTCGATTTGGGATAAACTTTCCAATATGACCCGTCGATTTGAATGCTCAAATTTTTTTTGTAGATAGTACTCACCATAAGAAAGCGTTTTGTAAAGTATTAAGTTGCGGAAACTTACGGTTCATGAGATATATTTATTTATACTTTCCATACAAATGGACAAATATCATTCCATAACACGCCATAACACAATGAATTTGACAAATAACTGATGTCAAACATCAACCATTTCACGTATCGATTAGTGAAGGGTTCGAAAAATTTCAAAAGTTCAAAAACCGAATTATTATCTAGTTCGGTTAGGTTAGGTTAGTATATGAATATTTTTTTTTAATAACATTTTATTTAATAACCTAAAAGTACCCAACACCGAATCAGAGCACCCCACTATCCACGTGGTCTTGTCTGCCCTACCCCTAGAGCGTATATAAATAATCGGAGCCGTTCAAAAACCGAATTATTATCTAGTTCGGTTAGGTTAGGTTAGTATATGAATATTTTTTTTTAATAACATTTTATTTAATAACCTAAAAGTACCCAACACCGAATCAGAGCACCCCACTATCCACGTGGTCTTGTCTGCCCTACCCCTAGAGCGTATATAAATAATCGGAGCCGTTCAAAAACCGAATTATTATCTAGTTCGGTTAGGTTAGGTTAGTATATGAATATTTTTTTTTAATAACATTTTATTTAATAACCTAAAAGTACCCAACACCGAATCAGAGCACCCCACTATCCACGTGGTCTTGTCTGCCCTACCCCTAGAGTGTATATAAATAATCGGAGGCGCGGAGGAAGAGCAGCCCCCACCCGCCGTAACAAAAGCGTACCAAAGCACAGGCATTTCATGCCTGTGCTTTGGTACGCAAGGGTGGAGGGGCTGCGTTTTCCGTAGCGCCGGAGCCGTTCATAAACCGAATGATTATCTAGTTCGGTTAGGTTAGGTTAGTATATGAATTTCTTTTTTCTAAGAACTGTTTCTGAAATCGTCAATAAACATATAAAAAACTAATATTTATATCATATTATTATATTATATTTGAATAAAATTCAAGTTTTTATTCTAAAAAAACTATCGACAAATTAAAAAAACGATTTTGATGCAAAATGTCACGTCTCTAATAACTAATGGAATCTGTATGGCTAAAGTCCTTTGCCTTTCCCATTAGGGATAAATTGAAAATAAAAAAAAATAAGCAATGGAAAATGTACGATTTATTTACGAATTTCTATACATTATACAGGTTTAAATAATCTTTATTAATATTTAGACGGAACTCCGGCAAAAAAAATAACTTGGAGGTGTTCCATTAAAGGTAAAGAGACACTTACATAATCAGTATTATCAAATTCAGGGACACATTTCTAAATTGTTACCATTCTAGCCTTAAAATTTTAAACATGAATATCTCCGTAACTATGGGTTTCCGCAGGTTGGAAATGACACAGGGGGTATTTCTCCATCCCCTCTTCCATCTCCCATCAAAAAAACCTCAAAAATCGACGGGTCATATTGGAAAGTTTAACCCTTTAAAAAGTGATTATTAAATTTGTCCCAGAATATTAATAAAACACATGTTTCTTGTTTGTACTCACAACCTTCCTACATATTTATTTTCATTATAATATGCTAGTTAATGCTGAAATTCAAGCGACACAATTTACAAATGAATCAGCAAATGTTTTAAACTCACTAACTCTACCGCAACATCATGCATCACGCCTGGTATTATGACAAATTTTGACAGAAGAATGTGTTAACAACCACTGTCAAGTTGACACTCGTAATATTTTATATGTACATACTTGACAACAGCTTCTATATGTGTAGATTATTAAAACATTGTCTATTAAAGGACATTGCATTGAGAAAAAGTTTTATCTCACTAGCGCAGAGACTCCCAGGAATTACGTATAATTAAACTGTACCATTTAAATTTTAAACTTTTAATAAAAGTTAAAATTAATTTATTGAGGTGTGTTTTTTTGTTACATGTTGATGATTATAAATAACTTTTTCAATTTGTTTTTCATTTTAATTCTTTTAAATTATTTATATTATTACTTTGTAGGTTAAGAAAATTCAAAATTAAAAACAAAATAATTCATAAAATTCGGTTCTGTTAGGGGCAAACACATAATATATTCAACATTTAATGGTTGCCTGGAAGAGATCGCTTGTTAGCGATAAGGCCGCCCGTTGCATCCCTTGTAATTTATATATTTTGTGTTATTTGTATTTCTTTAGCAACGAAGTGTAAATAAATAAATAAAATAAAAAAAATATTCAACATTCACAATTCAGGTTTTACATCACTGTAAATTAAGTGTTTTAAAAATAATATGGTTGAAATCACAAATTTTACAAATTAGTTAATGTTCTTTGCAAACACGTAAATCAATAATCGAACACGTGTGTTTAAAATTAAATTTTCTGAATATGAATACAAAATATTCAAAATTTTACAAAATATTTAAGACCTACAATTTAGACGTAGCAACACTAGACGAGACGATTAAGGAGTGGGTCTTAGAATAGATACATATTTAAAGTGGAACTTTCATATATCACACATAATTACCTAGTAAGGTAATTATGTGTGATATATGAAAGTTAAAAATCACTTATAGGCAAATTTTGGTCAATATCAAACGTATTTCGCAATCCGTACGTCATTTAATTTATAATTGTTTAGTCAAGCCACATCTCATATATCTAATTGAAATATGGGGTACAGCATGCATAAACAAAATTTCTAACTTACAAAACTCTAAAAAATACAATATTTTAAGACACACTTAATGCAACTACCAAGATACAAATTATCACGATTAAACAACGATATGTTTATAGCACCTGTATCTTAAATAACTCTCTACATAGTAACTTATCATTTAAGAAAATCAAATTCACAACTACACGCAATACTCGTCGAGCGAGTTTGCTTATCGTACCGAAGCCGCGTACAAATTATTTGAAGAAGTCAGTCAGGTTTAACCAATTACTGTCTAAAATTCGCAATATTGGCGCGTTCAACAAATTCAAAATGGCATTAAAGATGCATGTTAGAGTGAACGTAGTAGACTAAAATTGATACGGCTAATGGCGACGTGTATCTCGCTCGTATACACATGTTAAGTTTTTCATATAAATAAAAACATTTTTTGTAATGAGGAATAAAGTGCTTTGAATTTCTTTGATTTGTAACATATATTTAGCGATTCGTATTCACTATGCTCAAAAACCGTTCTAGAATTCAAGATATTACAGGTGATAACCTGCACACTATACTCCTGAACACAATGGCATTTCGTTACACTACTATATAATATAAACTATCATTAACATACTGAAAAAGTAAAATCAAATGGGTTCTCTTACAACATTATTATAAATCGAAACATGTTTCGTAGCTACGTCGTAGCATTGTCGCTACGTCGCCACTGTAGCGTAGCAATTAGACATATTTCCACCTGACAAAATTAGCAATATACACATGATTGCAGCCGCAATAATTATTGTTTTCATATAAATTTATAGTGATTTCATATGTATATATTATGCTTGTACCGTCTCAACGTGTGAAGGCTTTTTTTAACCGAGGTGAAAATGGGTTTAAATACCCTTGGGCTAGAAACGATACAACTTACTCCAGGCACTCTGCTACTCATTGAAGGCTACATTTACAACAATGGGCTCGGGTAGTACCAATACGACAGCATCAAAGAGGCCCTCCGGGTCGGTACATCGGTACAATATTAATGCACTATATGAGGCAGTTATTAATGCACCAATGTGATTGTGCAATTAAAATCGGCACATCGGTGGCAGGCGATGGTCAAATCTTTTTCTACGCTTCCTTCCGCTTCCATCTCTCAAAATGACAGCTTGCTCTTTCTCTTTTCTAATACTAGACAGAGCGAGATCATCACCCACCACCAAATTGAGGCCATGGTGGAACCGTGACTATTATCATCCAATTGGGTATTGGTATAAATAGTTATCTGTATGTGTTTAAGAAATATTTGTCAAATATCAATATTTAACACAATTAGGTGTAGTACACCCACTTTTTGATAAATCAGTCTCAAAGATAGCTTATTTATCTATTCATGTATAAGAAAGAATAATAAATTAGTCCAACGTAAAAATATCTTAACAATAGGTGAATGTGTTAGGTTTAAAAATTTTATTAAGAAGGCAGATATTAAATTATATACCCATGTAGCTTATATAAAAGGTGTATTCATGAACCGTTACCCAGCGTAAGGTCCAACAGGCACTTTCAAGTTTGGAACTAAAATAAATACTATCAAACATTCAACCTCTGAGGCGTGTTGGCGCACTGCCAAAAGGCAATCGAGTACTAACAAGATTGTAATCATATTTCGTACGTCACCCGTGATAATGAACTTTGTGTCGCTCCATCTGTTTACGTAAGCTAACTTAATGGTCCCTAGGCTAATGTAAACATTCGACTGCATGCAACAATATCCTGTAAACGTTTCAATATCACCTAAAAAGTATGAATAATAAAGCTAAAAACACAAAAACTTCGTATGTATACCATTCTTGCTTCTATTTTGTTTTTTTGTTCCGTAGTTTTGTAAGCTACATGAAATAATGAACGAATATTGTATTTTATGTTATAAGCGAAAAACTTCGTTTTATTTAAAGGCTTTTATTTTGCCCGTCGTCGGAGTTACACCTCGAGATAATAGCCAGGCGAAGGCACTATCTGCAACTGTTACATTCATTACATAGCAATTAACATTTCATTATTTCTCCTATATTATATTAACACGAGTAATTAATAAAGAATAAAAAATAAAATCCTTTATTACTTAAAGCACCACGATGATCCAGAAACCGTACACTTGTTAAAATACTATTTATTATAATAATAATTAAAAAGCCATACGTAGCATTTGAGTTAATAAATAATTTATATGATAAATAAATTCCACATAATAAAGTACAAATAATAAATTAATTGACTTAGGGTCCTTTAAGAAAAAAGCCAATTCTAAAAGGCCGGCAAACACACACTTTTTTGGCATTGACAGTGTCCATGGGCGGCGGTATCACTTAACGTAAGGAGGCTCACCTGATGTGCCTCCTGCCCGTTTGGCCCAGGTATTTTCAATCAAATAATAAGGTAATGATTTTAAAATGAAAATTTAATTTTTAATATATAACATAAAATAGTAATAAACTTATATAATGTACTTGCCAAAATTTATAACTAAATAGAATCAAAGTAACTGAACATTATAAAATTATTATTTCTAATTGTGAAGCGTCTCTTACGTCTGAGATTCCTTTATAAATTTAATAATTCTATGAAACATTTATATTATCATGTTTTGCCTTTAAATACTTTATGTTTACATGCCTCTAGAAAACTAAGAAAGCTCTTAGTAGATGAATGGAAAAGGTAAATCTGATTTGTCTACAATACTTGAGAAACTGTATATTGGCCACGGTGACTATTCTCTACTCAAACATATAGATGCACTTATCTATGTGCACAGGGGATATTACAGTTAGATCTAAGGCTTGTCGATTTTTTGCGATCTTTTCCTTCATTTCATGATAACGCGCACATAGAGCCCACGTTCAAACCACTAGGCCAACACTAATATATTTTCATACGAAAATTTGGGGAGAAAGGAATACCACTACATGAAACTTAGGAAAATATTTTTATTTTAATCGTTATGGCGATTAAAACTGTGTCCAAACGAGCGTAAGGCTAAAGAAGCCTATTTGAGTAAAACAATAGCCTCTACAAAGACTAAACGCTTGACTCTGAAGAGCGTAACCCGTACTATGTAAATTCAACCTTACTGTCTAAGAATAAGGTATATTTCATTTTACATTTCCTATGCCATATAGGTTCTGGTATTTTTTACCAGAAGCAACAAGTTGTAATTATCTGTTTCGCAAATTTTTCGTTACTGATTTTTTAATTATTTTCTTAACTACATAAACTTTGATAGTCTAGTGATAGTAGTTTAAATTTGAGTGTCTTTAAGTACGTGAATGAATGAAGGAGTGTTTTACTTTTCACAGCCACTATGTCGTGCCCGTGAACATTTTGGTCAACTATAAAAAATCGACCCGACTGAATAGAAATCTTTTTTTTCTTCAGTCACGCACTTATCAAATCTTTGTAAAAAAATGTTACTGATAATTTTTAAGCCTTCCTGAAAGATTTTAATAAACCCTATCCGAAATGTCTATACTTTCTAACATTTGAATCAAATTGTAAATTAATATTTTTACTTAATTATAAATTTTGCTGTTGCATGCTGTTTAGGCATGTTGTGTTAGTTTTAAATGTTACATAAGTTATTTACAAGAATGTATAGATGTAATATGTAACTCAATCAAGTGTATGCTACAAATGTAATTATAGCTGAACCTAATCCATTAATTTTATAAATTCAACATGAATTCTCTGTTATTCCCAATAGCGATACAGATAGCGATCACTATTACAATATTGACTTTATATGCGATTTCCATGTGGCGACATCATTGACGACATCATCAGCGACGGATATTGAGAAAACAACATCGAAACCTGTGTACAAAAACGTCGGTGTCAGTGCTGCTACTGAAAGTTTATCGTTAAATAAATAAAATAAAAACGTAGAAAATTGTGACATTTATTAATATACGAAATACGGAATTTCCCAGTATGGTTATAAATACTGGGTACACTATCTGTTTAGACAAATAGACGAACGAGTATTACGACTTATTAAAAATAAAATAAAATACGTTTATTTTGGAACATAAGATCTTCTAGGTATCACTTATTCCACGTCAATCAATTCCTTGTAGGCATCCCTACTCATCGGCAAAGACAGAGGGTGTAGGCCGAGAGAAAAAGCCGGCGTAAAAAACTCTCGGTACTCTTTTCCGTGTGTCAACGATACATGATAAGCGACTTAAGGAGGAGAGACAGTTGACCAATCACAATCAATCGAAAGGCCCTGTTATATTATACGTTTCGATTTTCATTCCCAGGGCTTAAAGTTACACGGTTAATTCGCTAAACATCGGCTTAAAAAATGAAATATCTGAATTGAGAATACAGTTGAAATAAAAACGAGTTTAAAATTAAACGAGGCACATCAAGTGCGTTGAACATAACTGGATTCCGGCGCAATCCCTTTAGTATTACCGAGTAAAATCTAGATTTTATCACCTCACAATGGTTTTATCCATTATTTAGCATGTTATTCTTTAAATATATAACGGATATGAATTCATAACATTATTTACATAACTCAAAGTTTTGAGTGATATTAAGCAGAAGCAATTTAATAATAGTTATTAAGTTCAGTTTTATATGCCTATTTCCGCTGGATATTTTAAAAAATATATTTTTGTGTCCTCTTTTGTTTAAGTATTTCTTAGCAACGTTTTATATTTATTTTTGATGTCACCCCTAAGCTAAATATGTTAAAACCACCCATTTATGGTCAAATTTAACAAAAGATTTATAATATTTGTTGGTTTGAGGAATTTAATTTCATTTTTTTTTTGACGGTCTATGACGATAAGTATACTTGTTTACCTAGATGAATAAAGATATTTCGTTTGTTTGGTTGTTTGAACCTCGAACCAAAACCATAATCAAATAAATATATATATCTTCGTATAAAATTTAGCTCTAAACTGTACGGCGATTTTTTGAAATCGCCAAGTGATTGCTCTAAATATTTTGTTAGTCATTAGTTCGAGATTCTACCTAGGCTTTTCTTACCTTTCGTCATAGGTACATTTTAGCTAAAGACTTAAACCATGCATTCAAACTTTGGCAGGGGCTTAGGAAAATCTACGTACTGTGAACTAAAAATCATAAATTTGAAAAAGCTTTGTTGGTTTTTCATGTGTCTATGTATTTATATTAATTTACATAGAAGTGATTCTATCAAATACTTACTGGCAACACAATATAATCATATGCAATAGAAAAATACAGTATTCAAATTACTTCATCTATTTTTTTCAAATATTTTTTATAAATTCTATGCATTGGAGTTGGGCCAAAGCCGACATATACGATCTTTTGTTAGAGGATTATAAAAGCATCTATCAAAAACGAATGCAAAAAATGCGAGGAGTCTAAGATTCAAAGGCTAGTCACGGTTAAGTCTTATTTATTTATTGTTTACATAAAATAAAATAAAATTTATAACGGTGTGTTGGAAACACCAACTGGATACAGTTTTTTCTATCCACCATTTCTTATTTCTCTTCTGTCTTTCTTATAATATTTTGAGTTTAGATAGTTTGAGTGAAGTTTTTTTTATATATAGAACAGGGGGCAAACGGGCAGGAGGCTCACCTGATGTTAAGTGATACCGCCGCCCATGGACTCTCTCAATGCCAGAGGGCTTTTGAAATTTTACTCTTTGGGACGGTATTTTTATTCCTTCAGTAAGGAAAGAAGAAAAACATTTTCGTTTGAGAGCAGCTTTATAGTTCTTGGGTCAACCCAAGTTTTAGTTAATAAAAACCTTAAAAATTTAAAAAGGCCGAATGTATATACTCTCGTAGAATATGGTAGCAAATATTAACCTAATTATGTTGAGAGCGGCGCCTTGTGTTAATTGCATTGAATACTAAACCGAAGAGCTCTTGAAGCTGATATAGCAAAGAAGTTGTCGTTAGTCAAGTATACCTCTGATTAAGTACCTACACTATCTATAATCGTATTCTTGGACTATATCGTTGTCTGTCTACATTTTGATTTTTCTTAATCGGTTCGTAGGTTAACAGGAGGTGACTCCTGACAACAATTAAAAAAAAATAATTAACCTTCAACCCACACACTGTAACCTTTTATAGAATCATTCAGTTCTATTACGTGATTTTGATAATCTTTTACAAATTTCTTTGGAATCTATTTTTAACGTTTGTTTCGAAAAAATCGGGTGTCTGCAATATAGCAAGTGTAAGAGGTAATATTCTTAAGTCTTATTCTACAATCTAGGAAATTGGGGTTTTAACAGATGTTAGAAATATGTGGTTAGCATCTGACCGAGCTGCTTGAGTTTGCCTCCTAGCGTCAACTTTCAAAGGAGCTGAATGATCCTCTTCATAAATCTGAACTCCAACACTTATTAAATCATACTTCAATTATACATCGTGCAAGGTTGGTGGGGACTAGGAACGCTAATCATTGGCAATTAATCCTGCTACGCCAAGCAGCCACCCTTTTGGACACAACATCACTTAGTATTGCCATCAGCCTTCGCATCGGAGTGCCCATACGGGTGATACGACCCATAGGAGGGCTCTATGGCTTTGAAGTAAGTAACCTTGGACACCATGGCTTCCATTGCCGAAACAGTGCACGTAGTTTTTCTTGTAACGCCACACTTAACGTCATCATACGCTGCTCTATTCAGCAGATTGCAAGAGGCCGGATGGGATGTCGGATGACGATAATAAATAATTTTAAGGTGAAAGAAAATGAGTTTTTATTATTATTTAAGGTAGCATAGAAATTGTATAGAGAAGATGTAACTGAGGTATCTGCTGACGAGATAAGAGTCGGCCTTGTTTAAGAAACGCCACTCTTCACATATAAAGAGCTACTTCAGCATTAAAATGTTACTTTTTATTTACAAAATAAGGAATTTAAGTCTGTTGTACATACGATATTTTTATTCATGACTTGTGTTGCCATGATGCAAAAAATTAACGAAAGCGTCACATCTATATATTCGATAAGTAGCAAAACAATAACTTATATTTATACTTTATAAAGGTTATCAAAGAAAAAGACACATAAATCTACTTACTTAGCAACGGCGCTTGATATTGACATGATTTTTTATGAGAAATACCGAAAGTATTCCTAAAATACTAATAACATGGGAATTTTACATTTCATTAATATAAAATTATTCTTCGTAGTTATTATTTAATTTTAATTTAACGAATATATCGTTATGTATAGCAGTAGGTACACGTCTAGTGATACGTGGTTCATACACAATCATTAATAACACTATTATACATACCTGACAACCAAGGACGTACTTTCTTAAATCAGACTTACCTGTAACAAATAAATAAGTAAATTATCACTATAAAAAAAATGTCTTATTCTTACAAAAAGGAAAAATATGTTAGGAGTATAATAGAATAGGATCAACGGAAATTGAGAGATCGAAATTGAGTAGAAAAACTCAATACATAAGTCGGGATCACTCTATTTCAAGTTACCGGCACAGATTAGCTTAACCTGTCACGTTTGTTATTTTTTTTATTTACATAGACCTCTCGACATTTTCTTTCGGTAATGGCAGATAAATAATCTATTTATGCATAGAAACATCGAGAACATTTCATTGCTTAAGACATGCTTCGCTTTCGTAATTATTTCTTAATGTAACTTAATGCCACTTGTAACTGTAAAAATTGTGTCCAACAAGTCGATGGTTTAATAAAATAACGCACAAAGACGACAAAATAAAAATTAAATCACGATGTTAGGTGTTAAAAGCCTACATATATACGGATATACATCAGATTGAAATCAACGTTTGCGTGCTAACAGTGCCCTTGACCGCGTTTCAAATGGAACTATTAAAAACATTAAACTCTTGCAAATGAACGCAAATATTGCCTAACGATTAGTAGTTTTATGTAGGCAAATTGTTTGTTTTTAACTATAACTTACACGTATATGTATTATGTGATGTTGGTTAGACTTCTGTACAAGACAGACAGATTTTTGGGGCTTCAGAATTACTCGCACTACGTCACACTCACACAATTTTTAGCTTAACCTTCCACGAACAAGTCCTAATCGTACACAGATAGATTTATAAGTGCATGAGTAGGGTACTTGGTTGTTGAGAATGCAATATGTATTATTTATGTACACTTAACATAAAATGCGAAAATATGTTTAAATTCCCGAAAGCTTGTGTTTTTCTTTGATTGCATAAACGCTATTATTATATTAGATTTAGATACAATTTATTCATCTAATCCACACATCAAAGTTACTATCCGGGTTGTTATATATTTTTACGACCAATAGCAGTGAATTAATAATGTTTATATTAATAAAAATCCATAATAATATGAATAGTGCATGGTTACTATGCCACTGGTACGTTGAAAGGACTGCATACAGAAAGAACCTAAGTATGTGGTTAAAAGAGATGTTATATTAACAAACAAAATACCTCGTTGTCGGTCTGGCAAAGTGCCCTGCATCTAGTAATCACTTTTATATGAGGTCGTTGCCCTTTTAATGCATGTTGTAATTTAGCTATTTAGAAAATATTATTAATTATAGCTTTGCGGCTTATTGCTTTTTCAAGATAGCTTCAATAGCAATAATGGCTGATTAAATTCCCGGGTAACTAAGTTCACAAAACAAAAGATTATTGTTAATTAATGAACATAAATTGAACAGTTACTTAGGGTCGGAAAGGGAGTAATCAAAAGGAATGAAGCCTTATAGAAAGATTTGGGCACAGAAAGGCTGTCGCGCCACTTCTTACAATGGTTGAATTACTACAAACTTACCCAGATCCAACGTAAAATAAAAGTTAGAGAACAGTTTTAAATTAGAATATCTAAGGGATAGTTCGAGTATAATTTAATCATTTAATGTACCGGAAACACACATTTTAAATTTATAACAGTATTGTGGCTCCAAAGAAAATTGGTTTCATAAAATGTATGCTACTGAAACATCTGTTCATAGGCCTCGACACGTTGAAGTTAAATTCATTTCATCGCAGCAGCCTTTCACTGGAAAACCTTTGAAAAAACGTCATGTTTGATGAAATAGTTTCCAGTTCACTTCCTCAAAATAATCGAGTTGAGGCCGCAATACAACGTAAGTGAATTGGCAGTTCCACTATTAAACTAACGTTTTCTTTAAATTTTACATGTGAACGCGTGTTGCTTGTGACTGATAAATTTTGAATTCGTGAATGCAGTGATAATATAATTAATTCCGTTATTCAGCTCAATGTGTTTTGTGTTGCAGCCTACTGCTGGTGTTAATTTAAATGATGGTTTAATGTCATTTTCTATTTATTGATTTATAATTCATACCAATGTGGAGCAAGAAATTTTACAAGCCATTTGTGTAAGTAACGTTTTGTGGCCAGAACGGATGAGACGAACTGGGAAAAAAGGTTGTAGCACTATATATTATGACTTGCTTAATTATGATTCAATGTTTGAATTTTATGCTGTCAAATTACCTGGCCGATATTTTAATTTATTATGGGCCTGTTTCACAATGTCCGGATAAGTTCCAAATAAGCTATTTGTTACTTATTGGTATGATAATAGTATTGCGTTTCACGACTGTCAGATAGCGCTATACGTCATGAAATTCGAAGTATCTTATTTGGAACTTTTATCTTTCGAATAATTTATGTGTTGCATAGCTATTTGGCACTTTATCCATACATTGTGAAACAGGCCCTAAATTTGACATAAAGCCGAAAAGTAATTATTTGGACTAACTTCTCGGCTCACTATACTTTTAAACAATTTCGTTAGTAGTTCTACGAAACACTTTAAGGATCACGAACCTTGATGTTTTATATATGTTGCAAATTTTTAAAATAAAAGTATTAATTAATGGCCAAGTTAATTTATGGAATTATTGTATTGGCAGGGTTTTAAATTCATTCCGTGTCCATAAATAAAATGTCGAGGCAATAGAGTAACGTTACTTATTACATAAAGGAAAGAATTGAAAAAATCAGGAATGTCAAATAATTTTGTAATAAAGATTTTTCCGATGTCCGGATATTGTCATATTTCAAGATTAATAAAGATTATTATTCTTTTTGTCATGAAGTAACATTTGCTTTTTGGGTCTTGTGTACAAAATAAATGATATTATTGCATTCGGGCATTCTGCCAATATCAGACAAAAACATTATTGTTATGAAAGTCATACTATAACATGGTTCTGGTCAAGGGAAAAGTAGAAAAGACAATGAATTTTAATAAATTAGACATACGTATGCTTTTTACCCACTAAAAATTGGTGCCTGCGATGACTGCCCATTTTAGGCGTCCCGTAGTATTATTTGTCCCCTATTATTTAAAAAAAACAAATACCCATATTTAATTTTAGTATCGTCGCCTGATATTTTTACTCATTAACAGGTCGTTTGTCCACCAAATCCATATTGAAAAAAAATATTTTAATATTCCATGATAAAAAAAAACATACTTACTGCCATTTTTTATTTATCATAATCTCTATATATCACACAACTTGTATATACAAAATATTATAAGTAGATTCGATGATAAACAGATACAATATAATTTAAAAGCTCGGATAATTGAGCTATTGAGACACGTAAATATTCAGAAAATAAAACAAAAAATAAACATCCACTTGTCTTTCCTGTTTGTTTCCTTATACGTTAATGGAGGAAAGAAGGTTGGACGTCACAAGTAACATATTTTTCTTATCTTATAACATAAAATAATTTTTCTTTATAAGCAAGTCAAAATTAAATATTCATTGGACACCCGCAACTAAAATACGCATTCTATTCAAGATATAAATGAACTGTCGTAGAATACGATCCTAACTTAGTAATAATTAAATTAAACAATATCTTCGAAGATAGCACTTATCGATTTGAAATTTGAATGCGGCGCTTCGTAAAAGATGAAGAAACACTTTTATTTTAGCTACTAAGCAAGGCGCTTTTCTTTTTTCTTTTTATTATTTCATTTTTTTTGACTTTCATAAGTGTACATTAAGTTACCTAAATGAATAAATAAATGAAATGAAATGCTAAAAGTAATTTTTTATGGATACCGTAAGGATTACGAATGTGCTTCCTGAGCTTTCAAAATACCAAATCTACATTTAGACTCACAATATTGTTTTAGCAAGGTATTAGAATTTTTAGTGTAATTAATTAGTCACAATTGTGTGAGCATAAAAAGATTAAATGTAGTTAACGTATTGAAGCCCGTAGATACGAGAATACGTTTTATATAATTAGAATTCTGGAGACCCAAAGAACTACTAAAACATTCTTGATTTTAAAACAAATGCTCAGGTTCACTGGAACTGGTTGATTGATTATTAACACCGGCGGTCCGACACTGTAACTATTTTGAAACTTAAATTGGGATAGGGAAATCCAGGGAAATTATATCGGCATATTTATACAACACGGATTAAGATTAATATCGTTATCAATTCAGTCAAAGAATCAATATTACAGGATCCAGACGTTGAAGAATACGATAATATTAATTTCTTATTAGGTTTATTCAATTAAAAGGCTTCTTGATAAATAAGATATGATATTGACGAGAGACTCATTGATTAAAAAAAATAGACTTATTGAATTTGAATGAAGTTACGAAACTCTGCTTGATTGGCTTCGTGGGTATTTGAAATCCCACTCTCCAATTGGGTATTGATACGTAGTTTTATTATAATTGTATTTTATTTATTATTGATCTCCTTTTTAGACGAGTAGGCGAATAGCCTTCTGTGCTATTTTTAGGTAATTGGACGCAAACGGGCAGCAGGCTGTTAAGTAACACCACCGCCCAAGGACACTTATATTTCCAAAAGGCTCGCGTGCATTGCCGGCCTTTAAAGAATTGATGGAAATGCTTCAGTGGTTACACATAGCGGTGGTGCGCGGCAAAACCTGCCTTAAGAAAAACACTTCGTACATTTTTCAGTAAATTTGGGCTTCGTGACGCGCGAATTAGTTGTCAAATACTTTGATCATTATTAGATTGAGAGATTGCCGGAGATTTATCCTTTGCTTACTTTTATTCCATGATTCATTTTAATTAATTAATAATACTTTAAATCTTATCTGAGAAGTCTTGCATTTGTTTACCATTCCCCATTACTGGTATATAATATACTGGTAAATGGTAAAAGCACCAGTAAGTACAGACAGAATTTTCTTTTGTATTTTTTAAGTTTAACTATCATTCCAAACAAGAGTTTTTTTTGGAAACTGTGTGCAACTATTTTAACAAAACAGACGAGTACAATGGTTTAAAAAACTATTATTAGAGATTGACCATACTAAAAATAGTAAATTCCCATAAAGTAGCTTACTTTTAATCGGGATATTTGTTATTTACTTAATAAATAAGAAGCAGAATAACATAATTTAGCGTTTTATTTGAAATATAATTATAATTAAATCCACCACTTAATAGTTGTTATAACACGTTAAAAATTATATAAGCGAACTAGCAATCTCGCCAAGCGTTGCTGTGACTAAGGATTTTGTTTTATTACATAGTAGTTAACTATTCAAGGCAAACGGTACGAGAACTTATGTGAAACGTTGGTACTTTTAACACAGCGCCATCTGTTAGAATTGTATCAAAGAATAAACAAATAATTTGCAATAAAATAAAATTGCGACTATAATCAAAGATCTACGCTATTCTATCTCTTGAGTTGAACCAGACTGCACATGTTATGCAAATTTGATTGATATCGGTTCGGAAGTTTAGGAGTCCATCGCGGACAAACATCGTGACAGAAGATTTATATACATATTAAGATGTATCTGGAACATCAAATTCGAAATTAGATTTCTCGTAGAACTTGTGCATATGCGCAACTTCTGCATTCCAAGGATATTGGAGCACGTCTATGAGTACAGGCTATTTCCACAATCGACCATTTGCTTTCAACGATAAGATTGTAGCTGTTCCTTTCATAGCTTTAAGTACTTTACTTGGATAAATATTGTTATCGTACTTGAATAAAACAAATTTACTTCAATGTCAGATTATCCTATTCAAATCTTGAGGAAAAGGATTGGAGTTGCTGTTTTACCCGCTTTATTTTGGATGACTTAATGGTTCTGAGAATCTTGATTCTGATAAACGACTCATTTTCATCTATTTTTCTTAGCTTTTTAGTACCATTTGCTACCTTTTTCAAGATGTTTTTTAAACCAGAATTTAACCACCTTGGTAAAACAGAATCAGTGGTGGACTAGCCCCAAATCTCAATCTTGTTAATAAATTTTCAAATTTTAAATGCCCTGTTATAAAAATCAAAATCATTATTGATGTAGGTTACATAATGAACACTTATAAACGTCAAAGAAGAAATATAGGTATATTCAATGCTTCTAATTTTAAATTTACTTAATTAACAATAAACAAACAAGATAAAGAACAAAGAGAACAAAGTTATTAATATACCTTCAAACTTTTTGAATCCTTAAGAAAATTGTTACAAAAATAAACGAATAATACATTTACGGTGCGTCACTCAACAAATAACTGGCGGTCATTTGGAATATTTGAAGGATATGGACGCGCAGTTTGCGTGCTTCGTTGACCCGCCGTTCTGACTCTTGATATAGAATTAGTTTGAAAATTTGCAGTGAATTATTATTATATCAGTCTAGTGTCTGTGGTCTACTACAGGCCCATGGTCAAAATCTAGTGACTTTACCCTAAAAAAATAGCAAAACTTTTCTTTAAACCAAACCTGTTACAGGTAAGGAACTAATACAAAAATTCTTCACTGTAATAATTACAATTACGAGTACGAGAAAGCCGAATTGAAAATCTTAGAATTGGGCTGGTAATGCCATTGATAACCTAAGGTGCTTTTATTTAAAAAAAACTATCTGATTAATTATAAATTTGCGATGAGTTGATTTTATGAGTACCAGAATCATGCATACGGAGTATTTCATTTAGTCTATACAAACCGAACATTGCAATTAAAATGCTGTTTGTTCTTATGATACAGCATGCAAGGAGAGATGTTAAATATATCAATATGGCAAATTTTATTAAAATTTAGTTTTGGACACCAGTTATTAGACCAGTCTCCCCTTTTTACGTTTGTTTCACTTAAAGAATAAAATAATATTTATAGAACCAACACCTTCAGCATTATTTGAAAATTTTTTTGAAAGAAATGCACAGTTCCCGTAATTTAAGCTGAGCAGAAAACTGGCAAAAATTAGTTCAAGTACTTACGCCCAAAACAGTAATAGTTTCATCATGATTTGTTATTATATTGACAACTATAAATAATCAAACATGCTATTTCTATTATCGACTTGACATGATCTCCAATATTACTAAAAGGATTCGGATAGATTTCGATCTCAGAAAAAAACTGCGTCTTATAAAATTACGTTATACCGACCGCCTTTTTCTTAAGAATTCTTAACACAATAGCATTTTCTAAAATCAATACGGAAAAGTATTTTATTTAGTTTACGGTATATCCATTCAGACCTATAGGTCTGAATAATTTAATTGGCAAACAATGTTAACGAATGAGAACGAATTTGAATATAAAGTCTGATAATTTCGATGATTGAATTTTAAATAGAATCGAAAAGTTTTTGCTTATTTTTAAAAATGCTAACTAGAGAAAAACTAATTGAATTCTGTCACTAGCAGAAAATTTTTAAATTGGTTTTAAGTTATAAGTTTTAGAGTAAAAATATTGAAACCGTATCAGAGATTTTAAGACTTATTTGAAATGGATGAATATGTTTCTTTTCTTATGAAAGCCACACTAAAACGTATAAGATCACACTTGAGTTTGAAACTGCGCAAGCTCTGCTAGTGGCCACAGGCTGTTGCATCTAGGGAAGCCAGTCATTGGCTTAGTGCATGGCGTGGATGTCCCTTATGCATTGGAAGATGCGATGGGCTTTGGTATGGGATGCTACTTGTCTGGACACGTTACACCGTCTTCACTAGATCAAAAAAAAAAGCTGGGGTGGCCACAGAGCAGGCGGAAAATAGTAAACGGCTCGCAACGAAGGCGGAACGTCGTGAATCGCATCACATCTGTCCCTTCTATTACCTCTACTACATATCTACTACTACGATCACGACCGCTCTGTCAAGAGTATACCTAATAAGTAGAATAAGATTTTGTCATCTAACTTCGATTTTGTACTTTGGCGTAAAGGGCACAGAATCTCGCTCAACAATAACCTGTACCGCTGGCAGCATTTCCTCGCTGTATTGCACAGGAAATGCTGCCAGCGTTAATGGCGCCTGAAATTCTGCCACAAGAAGCAAACTTATTGAATTGAATTTAATTTTATTCTTATTATTAATATTATAATATTGATAATTATAATATTGATTGATGAATAATAATTTATAAATTAGGGTAAAAAATTGTAGATAGAAGAGGTTGAACTATCAGGTTCAAACTCCTGGAATTAAACCTGAGACCTTGTGAACTATAGTCCAAGATGCTTAAATAATAAGTAATCGAGCTAATTACCGATAAGTGGCAAAAACAGTCAAAATTATTGAAGAACTTGAACTTAATTTTTAAATTGTAATTTTAATTACAAAATGGTTCACTCTCTTACATGATACTTATATTAAATAAACGCGATAATTGTAGATACACTTTATAACATTATGTAATATCTTCAAATTTCCACTACATTGAATTTTCAAGTTATTTAATCAAAACGTTCAAGAGATTTGAGACATATCTTCTTGTTCGCTTCGATTGATCGGCTTTAAATTTGAATTGTCAACTTTGCTTGTATATTATTGTATTACTTTGCTAGGATATAAAGTTTATTATGATATATATTTTTTTAGTTGCACTTAAATTATGGAGGAGGATTAAAGTTGTAAAAATGTTTTCGTGTATGAAGCATATGATTTGATATTATTGGTGACTTTTTCAAAAGATGATATGTTACATATATCGAATTCTTTAAATTATGCGGAATGAAAAAAAAGTGAACTATCTTTATTGAGAATACTGGTTACGCAGGAAAACCATAGTAGTAACTCTAAAATTCTAGATATACTCTATAACTACTTCTCTATAATGTGACCACTGTATCGTAATAGGAGGCTGTACGTTCCCATCCGAGACGGTAACATGTTGGAGACTGCCAACTTCCAAACTTACGGCTGACAATGATATTTTTCTTAGAAAATACGATCATAAAAAATTACATAAAGCACCTTTGAATGTGCACAATGATGGATGACGCAACTAATACCACAAGGACGGCATTATTATATAATACAGCAAGCAGTTGTAGAAAATAGTAGCTAGAATTTTTTTACTTACGACTACACTACATCTGTAAATGTGGAATATTGAATCTTTGGTTTTAATAAACGTGTTAAACAAATCATTTTCAAATCTGCAATCGTCTTCACTACTCATAACAAAAACTGTAATTATCAGAAATTGAACACAGATTTTTCAAGATGAACCAACTTGAAAAATAAATTTTCACTTTCACTTGCAATTGTACGACTTTGATATGACACAAGCAACTCTTTTATTCTTGTTAGGACAGGAAGCGGATATTTCTTGTACTTATTTAACTCGTTTTTATCAAGTTTGAAATTTTCTGGACGCTCCGCTAAGTAAAGCTGTGGAGTTTACAAGAATATTATCTATCTAAATGATTTCCTCTGAAGAAAAAAACAATCTTGAAATCGAGACAACAAAAGGCTATTAAATACATTGCACTTGACTTTGATATCACTTTAAAGTGAAAGAAACAATAAGTACATGTGTTAAACAAAGTATTTAATAAAAAATAACTATGAACCTATGCAGCAAGTAATATTTTTTGTGGCGAAGGATTAAGCTCTCCGTGAGCGTATTACTCTTAATGGTGAGAATAATTATTTACTCGTAAAAATGTCTCGTAAGTAATCGTATTAGGTTTTTAAACCACAATATTGTGGTGCAAAGAGCAATTGAATCGGCTTGTTGCAGGTAAATGATAGCGCCATTAAACTGGGTAACGCAGAACCTAAAGCTAAATTAAATAATATTAGTAAAAGGGTGGTGACCGTGCAAAAAAAAGAAGACATCTAGGGCGATGATAGTTTAAATAGTATTCGTATAGTCAAACCAAACGACGGACAGTCGCGGTCAAACTGTCAGAATTGACAATATCGAAATGACGTATACTTAATGAACCTGTCAAAAAGTTTGTATACCTTAACGCCAACTTACAAAGTTCCGTCAAGTGATCATTTACGAATAAGTACTACTAATAGTGTACTATAGAAGTATCGCGCAATATTAATATCTCTCTGCGCCATTATTTTAATTCTAACGTATTTTAAAGGAAACAAAGAACTGCGAAAAACGAGTTGACCTTGTGTTGATGGTGTTCCCTCACGTATTGTACACACGAAACCGCCATTAAAATCACGTTACTATAAGCGACCCGCCCCGACTGTGCATAACTTCGTTCTGTGCAAATAATATCGAAGAGATGAAGTATAGAACATAAATGAATTGCAATATAACACAAGGCAAATATGCGAAAACATAATTTATTCAAAAATGTTGAGACAAAAAATAAAAATAGAAAAATCAATTTAACTAAGTAATAGGTACGGATGTATTCTCTGAGGATGTATTTATGGTGTACGCTCATAATGCAGGTAATTTAGCGCTATAGATATTGTATATATTAAAGGCCGGCAACGCACTCGCAAGCTCTCTGGCATTGAGAGTATCCATGGGCGGCGGTATCACTTATCATCATCCTGCTCGTTTCCCCCTGTTAAAAAACTGTTGGAAGAGTCACTGATGAAGAATATTCTCAACGTATTTATCATGTTAAATAAGTATTCCTTGCATTGTAAATCATAATGTTTTACAATGCAAGGAATACATATAATAATATTAATTTCTTCATCCGGAATGACCACTAGGGTAATAGAATGATTTAGTTAAGTTATATATAAACAATTATAGCATGTTAACATAT
Organism: Pieris rapae; assembly: GCF_905147795.1. NCBI lineage: Eukaryota > Metazoa > Arthropoda > Insecta > Lepidoptera > Pieridae > Pieris > Pieris rapae. Next base: position 3,458,305 of record NC_059534.1, on the reverse strand, counting down.
ACAGGAAAATATATATAGGTACAGTGTTCTAACACGACTCACGTAAATTAGCTTACTATAAATCACGCAAACCGTTATTATATTTCCATATTAAATACGTATTTAAGTAGTTTTTTTTTTAAGAAAAATTTAAGGAAAATATACACACATTTTGTAGTTAAAAAAAGTATTATGTGATATGTTGCCTCAAATTTTCTGCAATATTGAGGCTTAACACACACAAAGGCAAAGAATGGGTTTTACTGGATTAGATTAACTTGTCAGGCAACTTCTTGTTACTAGGTTAGAGTATATGTGACGATTTCTCGTAATATAATAAAGTTATTTATATGCCGTGGCCCAATCGTAGAGTTTATCGTTGCATATTGCCGCCTATTTATTAAATTATATTTCATTAACAGACAAACTGGTGATATCATTGCGGTCAGGGTAAACTCTGTAGGCAATTCATAACATTATCAAACATAAATACTGAAATATTATATAATTTTAATTACATAATGCACAGTTAAAGACGTTGACGGTGTGGCACAAGTGAATAAATAATTATGCAGCTACGAGGACAGAATAAATTGATATTTGCAGGCACAGTTTGCCTTAGGATAGATCCGGCTATATATTAGTTAAAAAATGATTTTTTTTTATTTATAAATAAAAATGCTATTACTTTACTTAGTTTTCGTGGAAAAGAACATAATTATTTTTTAGTCAACGGGAATGTACTATTTGTATGCCACACTGTCAAAGTAGACATATGGTTATATTGGCTATGCCATTTTTAATCTGGAATTCTATAGGATATTTTTTTTGTATGGCAACCAGGTTTTATAATAATTTACCAAAAACATTGAAAAGAATTTCCTACAAGAGTTTTTTAACATCGACTTATTGTACTACTTTAAAAAAAAATATTGTATTAATGATAATTTGCGTGAAAAATTTAATTAATATTTATTTGATATCGTAACAATAATGTAGTGATAAATATGATATATGTATTACATATTACATAATGTAATGTTATATTATAAAAGTTCTATGTAAAATTCTAATTTTGATAAAAATTTAGCATACGTGATAATATTATGAATATTCTTGCAAATAAATTACTTTTAATATTATTATTAAATACCATTAAAAATATGACTAGATGAAGTTGGAAACATCTAGAAATTAATCCATTTATGGCTGCAAGTTAACAATTAAATCACTGTCTACGATATATGCAATGACATTATAACTCGTCGGCCGATACTCAGAAAAGCGAGATTTTTTAGTTAATCTGGCTGTTGTTGTCGAAACCTTATAGAGTAACACACCAGTAATTTGGCATTAAATAATTAATATAAGTCTTCTACCCAATATCAAAGCGAAGGTTTAAAATCCAATAAACATTTGATAGAATTTTAAAAATTGAATTCTTTTACCCTCCCGAACAATATTTGAAAAATTGTTTACTGTAAAGCTGGGCCGCAGGCTTCACATATAAAATATAAGTACAAAATATCGGTCCTCTAACTACTTTCCTTGAACTAGTTGTTTGGCTCGTGTTTTATTCAAATCACGTACTTATGCACAAGTACGGAATTATACTTTCTCCGTGAAAAATTTAGACAAGATTTGTCTAGTTTTGAGATTATTATATCGGACGCTTATTTTTTATCATTGATTAAGTACACGCTCTTATAAGAAATCGTTTATTATTATTAATATTAAAACTATTCTACAATTATAAAATGTGGGGTGAATAGAACACAGAGGATATTAACTATCAATATATTCATGTGTCCTAATAATAATATTATTTCTAAGACAAGTAGCAGATTATTTAAATGCCGGCACTGCCTTTACGAGCCCTTTAAAAATGTGAATGTATCTATTATTGTCTTTGTCGATTAAAGCTATAAATTCATTCAACACCCCTTTGTCTTCAGTCACCGGACGCCGTGAAGCATGCGAAACGTCGGAAAAATTTAAAATTATGTAAAATAATTATAAATTTATAATACATATCTTCAATTATTTGAAAAAGTGTTTTCTTTAAATGTGAATGTATCACTCAAAATCAAGTGCCACCTGCCACATTGCCCTCTGTTATAAAAAAGATCTGTCATCTATGCCTGACACACGCCATCAACTTTTTGGCTCTAATGCATGCCGGTTCTTCTCCATAAGTTTCCTTCATCATAAGTGCCAATACTGAGAAAGTTTTTGGTTTTCATTGGTTTACAGATCGGTTTGGTAGCTACTACTTACATACCACTACTAGGCATAATAATTAAACCGAATCAAGTAGAACGTGAACAGCTTAAATTTGTAATGGATAGCGGGTATAATAATTTAATATTCATTTTCATGCCTAGTACTAAATGAAGTTTTATTGAACTCGAGACGCTACTCTTTTATCTGGAACAGGGATTTAATGGGGCACTCAAAACTGAAAGAATCTTATATAACAGTTTGATTAAATAAAGAACTGAGGCAACTCTAATTGAAAATCCTAGCTCGATGCAAATTCCGAGAGCGATTAGAGAATTCCAGCGATCGCTGTTCGAATAGGTTATTGATTAATTTTAAGTCTCATCTTTTTTTTTAGTTAGTCTTAAGGTAAGGCTAGGTAACGCTTTACCCAATGGCTCATAGTTGAATGAAAAAAATTAAGTTTCAATGGCGCTGCAACGACGCTTAAATTCATACGTAAGTCTAATCATTGAAGATTTGCGCTAAATCTCGAGAGCTTGAAGCGAATAAATGATGTGCATGTATCATGTATCTAGAATTTTACCAAATAAAAAAAATGTTACTTCGTTGCTATTAAAAAAATCTTGGAAATTTTGATTATTATATGAAAGTTATGACCAAAACCTAAAAATAGCTATATGTACTATACATTTTGGTCTATATAATAAGGTCTAGCTCCGACTTCTATGCCACATGGAATACTTTAGGTTAAAATTGTGCCCTAATACGAAAATTGCGTACATCTGAAAGTTACCAATATATTTTAAGATACCCAGAAACGATAATTTATTCTTTCCATAGTAATCTGTAACATTCCACTTTTTAAGTTAAGTCGAGTATTTATCATTCTGTCCGCGGAACGCGAGAGCATACTGAAATACGAATATAAACTCCAACTTCTATAACTTAAGGCACAAAATTCTTTCACAATATTTCAAGGAAAGTGCACAATCTTATACGAATCGTTTCGTCCCGGTAACTACGAGTAACCTTAAATTTGCTTAGCTTGTATTTTGGGATATTGGAAGCATAAATTGTTGTTTTCTATAGAAAACTTTCGACGGTTTTAATTCGGAGTTTTCACGTGTAAGTAGTTGTAGCTTAAGCCTGTGGTGTAGTTTGTGGTAGATAGGTTTCTACCTACCAAACCCACATCATTGGAAATTTAGGGAAAGGCCCTGTCCAGAAGTAGACGTCAACACTGAAATGAATTGAACTTCCGAATGTACCAGACACACGTCTACGCCATTGATCATTCATTTTGTAAAGTTATCAGATTATATAACACATTTTTATTTATGCATATGAAGAAAGGGTTTGGTATAGCCCAGCATCGTATTATTGACCTTAGGTTTCAAAGCTTTGCTAAATTAGGTTACATATATAGTAAAAGTGTCAGACACCCGGCAAATCATAGATCCAAATGATATATTCCGGGGCTTGTTGCCACGCAAGTTAACAATTTTTGTTCATCAGCATATATCAATTTGTCAGTGGTCAAAAATGATGAATGAAATAATATTTATCTCCAATCTCTATTAGTTACGAAAGTGACCGCTGACATAGTGAAATTGCTTGGTATTAAATTTTATATAAGTGCAAGTACTCTACGACTCTCATGGGTAGGCTGTAATGTGAAGCTTGTAGCCTGAAGGCAATTAGGAGGTCAAGAGAATGATCAACTTTCCAGGACATTTCAAAATGAGTCTAGAATACACGCCTATACATAGATTAAATTTTTGAAGCTGTAAGTGTGTAGCAGTACTAACTACTGAGTTAGTATACAAAGAAATGAAGTAAGCATTGCTTAATATATTAACTTCGTTATTTCTTTAATCAGGATTATTTATAAAAAAGTTTCCAATCCTTTTATTCAATTCTAAGTAGATACAGGTCCTGAGTTTTCACATAATATTTAGGCAATGCTTAAAATAATTAAAATGCAAACAACAACTGTCTTGTGTCTTGCACAATAACTGAAAAAATCAGGTCTTCCTTCAAGACAACATTTGCTTCTATTTGTGATCATTGCCTCTAAATATTATTGTAATGTATTGTAATTGATATATGAAATATGTACATGTAATTACTGCCTCTAATTATCTTATCTTAATTTATACATATATAATGAGAATATACCTAAATCATAATATTGTTATTGTATGTAGCACTCAGTTCGAAATTCTAAATACTCAACCAATGCTATGCACTTATTTAGGCACGTACGCTCTCGTAAATGCCTACGCCGTAGACAAGCCCGCTACGGATTATTAATTGGTGTCTGCTACGATTGGTTTCTACCGAGTACTCTACCAGTTAACACTGGTCTGGATGATTAGCTTTGTTACTAAAAAGGCCGTTATATAACTTGAAGGAGTTTTAAAATTGTATTATGTTAACTAGCTTTCATCTTAAAACATTGTCCTTGTTGTGAATTGGTATTATATATGTATGGGTGTATGTTATATATGTTACCATAAAATAATTGTTATATTAATAGAATAAGAATATTTATAATATGTATATGTTTAATCAAAAATCCCTTTGAAAGAAGCTTTGATGAGTTGCGCCAGTTCTTACTAGAAAATGTATGATTTGTAAACATGGTTGAATAAGTGGAAATGAGGTTCCAGGCTCTTCCTCCTTACTCATAAAAACTTAATGCGTCTGATTTCAACTAAAGTACTTTCGTTAATTTATGTATAAGATGTGATGAAAACAGGAAAGGACTTTAGTGAAAATGGTGCAATTAGACAAATTATTTTTTATGAATAAACGTAAAAGAGGTAAGTTTTAGAGTTAAAAGTATTAATGTGTGTGTGTCAATAGTGTTAAAAAATATATCAACTAGGGTTTTATTAAAAAAATTAAATGAATTTTTATCGGAAAATCTCTTTACAATTTTGATAGTTATTTCGGGCAAATAACGTTACAATTTTACAATGAAAATTGGAATATTTGAACTAGTGCTTTTAATTCACAGAAACTTTGATGAAAAATTCCGGAAAAAATAACATTAAAATTAAAACGATATACCTTGTACTAAAACTGAATATTTATTTTACATCGAATAATAAATATCTGAATAGCAATTTATTATTTATTTAAACCAAATTGTAATAATGTCGAAATTATTAGTCTTAAATAACTTAATGGCTTTCAATAGGTAACATACATTTTTTTTTTAAATTAACAGCAGAATGGTATTATATATCTATATGAACGAATCTTTTTTACATACGCTGATCACTTGTGGCACTTTAATCAATTTTTTTTTCTAGCTTGAAAAGCTATTCCTAGATCCTATTAGTCAATTCTTCATAGGTACTGTGATTTAGAAGAAAATATAACTCATTTGGTGTGCTTGTAAAGATACAAATTAAATTGTTGAGACGTTTTTGACATCATGACTGTAGACATGAAGATTGAAAAGGCTATTTATTGTAATGTTCTGATTTTCCCTTTCAATTGAAGTTGTACTTTTGACGCCAAGTATAAGAATGAGAAATCAAAAGATTTTACTTTTGATTCTCCATTCTTACTTTCTATTGAAAAGACAAATTATATACGAATACTAGCTGACCCGGCAGGCTTTTCTTAGAAAAAAAAAATAACTAACTTACTGTAAGGATGTGGTATATGAGTGAAGGAAGCATGCGAACTACAGCGTGTGAACTACAATCAACATTAAAAATTATTGATAATATAGGAATATATAATTACAGTCCAGCAAATTAATATTTTTTTTTAATGAGAATACAGTTAACGTGAGAGTTACATTGAGTTAGTGAAATGATAACTGTAAACGTTACCAACTACCCTTGATGCATGAATACTAATACATGCCGAAAACTGTGGAGGAGTGAGAGAAAGCTTATTGTGTCAGAGAAACAGGAGACCGGCTTCGGTCTCATCCGTACTCGTGTTGTTTACTGGGAAGTGACACCGGTATATTCTGTCAAATGAGTGTTGATCGAGAAAAAGCGCGGAAAGTTTAAAAAATCTAGCGGTGGTAATACTAATTATAGCAGGAATAAACTGTCTTAATACTTATGTTACCATGTAATAAGTTTCAATCAAATGTTAGGCTCAACTGGCGGGGATAACTTACCAAGTGATAATTCATCAGTTATCAAGAAGGATGAATAATTATTAAATTACTAAAATGACTATTAAAAAATAAGTATTGTTGATAGAGGGGTGAAAATTTAGGATTGTATGTATTTTGTTGTTATAAAATTTTAAATTTCTTCCGAAAAATAAAAATAAAATGTTAGGGGTGGACAACCCTTATTACTTAGGGGCAGGAAAAATAGTGAGTAGTCGATTCTCATACCTACTGAATATTCATATAAAATTTGATTAAAATCGTTCAAGCCGTTTCGGAGGAATATGGTAACTAACATTGTGACACGAGAATTTTATAGATAAAACAAAAATAAACGGTAAATATGTCCTGTAATAGATACTACTTAGATACCAAAATATTGACTCACTTGTTACATATCCATTGCACTCCCTTTGCCCCGCATAACATATTCCGGTACCCCTCTGACGCAAGACCATAATAAAAGAAATAGACAAAACATGTTTCACAACGCAACCATAATCATAAATTACGGCCACCAACATCGACGACCGAATCAAGGGACGCGGTGTCGAAATCATTATTTTCCTCGAATAGATAACTCATAACATCATTCAACAAAAACAACCAGGTGTCCAGCTAAATACAATCGTTCTCACGAAGTTACACAATATGCATAATGGAATTATAATGAAAACAAGTGCGGAAACATATGATTCATCAAACATAATATACCACACAACGATTACTTTGTACTTAGCTATGACCACACTGTTGGGCGAGGCTGCACTTTTCTTCGTATTCCGATATCGCCGAAATACATCTTCGAAACCGATTTCAAAAACGGATAATAAGAAACTGTCTGCGCAAGAACTTCGGACCGCAACTTTTGCACTAGACATCAGTAGCAAATAGTTGCTCATCTTACGAAGGAGATGTTACATATCCATTTTAACCGGTATTAGTTATGCGGAGCAAAGGGGTCCCTCTGACACAACGTCATAAACAAATGAATTAGGAATAAGTTTAAAACAAGAGGTTTTTTTTGTTTTGATCGTATATCTAGCATCGGACCCGTCAAACTTCCATTAGTATTAAGTATAATATAGATAATTGTCGCGCATCTAATATCGGGCCAACTTAATTATCATATATAGTTAAGTTATCAATTATTGTAAAATTTAATTAAACAATTTAATTTTTTTTTTGGGATTCTCCGCTGGCCTTCACTTAATTCGCTCATAAACCGACTAACAGAACTGTCACCGTATTAATCTAAGTAAAAGTTAAACTATATATTTATTATTTAGCTAACAAAAAAAATACGGAAATCATCTTCAAAAACAGATGTCGTGCATAATATCACTTGGACAAGGAACCAGTAGGGTTTCGATGCCAATAATAAATGATCGATCTTGAAAATTTCTGACACAGCTTATCCCTACACATAAGTACTTATTAGCATATGACCTACATTGGTTATGCTGACATACTGGACATTTATTGTTACTACAAATCTAATTTAGGAATAACATATTTAGTTTGAGATAAAATTATCCACACCTCCGCCGCATTGTAATTACGATAATTCTTAATAAATCCATGTAAAACTATATTATTAATAGTATATTATATGAACCATAACCAAATAAACCCTGCGTTGTAGGTTGGGCCCCAGATTTTTGTGTTTTTCTTGGCTTCTGTGCTTTATACACATCAACGTTTTGCTCATTTTCATTCACCGTACAGAACACAGGAGAGGATCGAAACACGACTAAACACCAATTAATTGTGCGCGTTTAACTCTCATTTGTATTGTGAAGGCAAAATAATTGAAAACTGGTATGTCTGAGATCCAAAACATGATAACATATACCCGCACCCGCACCGCAGCAACTACAACTATAATTAAAATCATCTACAATTTATGAAATATAATTGATTAAATAAATAAAAAAAGCAAAGACAAATGCCGAAATTAATGTTATTGCCTCAGAAATCCTTAAGATACATATATCACTTATTCCACGTCATTAAATTTGTTGGAACCTGATTCCCTTATGGTTAAGGCCCATATACTCCCTGGAAATAAGATATGCCTCATTTGGTCAAAACAAAATATAGGAAGTCAGTAATTAGAAACTCAATATTGTATTACAATATTAATTAAGATAATTACCAATTATAGATGTTATGTTAGCCACATAACAATATCAAGTTCATAGAATAGTTATTAATGCATTTAATAACTATTCTATTCATTTAGTAACCTCACATTTTGATTGGTTAAAACTAGGTTAAAATGCGATTTAAACTTGCGACCACTCTGTACTCGACACGTAGCTTAACAGATATTAATCATTAATTACACTCGTGTCGGGCCTTTGTGTATAAAGGATTTCTGTGTTTAATGTCATATTAATTAAAATGCGAAATCTAAACTTCCATTAGAGTTTATCAAAAGAAACGACACGTAAGTCAAAAAATCAACGTATAAGTTGAACTTGCCAGTGTACGATGTAATACCAATGAAATAATTTCCATTTAAATATATCCACAGTAATTATAGTAAGCTGTATTATTCATACTAACTTTATTTTACATTATTTATTTATTTATTTATTCACACTTCGTTGCAAAGAAACACAAATAACCCAATACATAAAAATTAAAAGATATGTAACGGGCGGCCTTATCGCTAACAAACGATCTCTTACCCTAATAAGAAAAGAAAAAAATAAAAATAAAAATGATGGACATATAATGGTAAATCTAATTTTTAGTTTGCTCTTGTTTAGAATCTGTTTTCCTGCATTTTACGAATCTGTTCCAACCAGACTATTTTTAAATTATTCAACATGCATATATTACAACTCCGCATTGGTTAGTACAATTAATGAAGAGCAATGAAACCAGTAAGAAAGGAAGCCGATACGTTAATTTTACTTAGTCTACCTTTTTCGTAGTTACATAACAACTTATGGAATATATTGCTATGCGTTGTATGGAGACAGTTCTACTTTCCGGAACATAAAAATTAAACTATATTTTTATATTCACAATTTTTCTCCAGTTCAAATAATAAATTTAAAATATCTACAAATTTCAGCAGTCTATGCTTTAGCAACATAGCTATTTTTTAGTTATGTAGTGAGAACTAGGTGACAATAATCAATACTAAATCAATAATTAAATAATGTCATTATTTTAAGTAATTATGTTTGTTTAGGGAAGAGATCCCTGACACAGGTATTTTTTACTAAAAAGAGTTTCCAAATCTTCCACTTAGAAAAGAAAATGTACTTAAAATGTATAAAGACTTTTTATTATTACATTCAATTTGTTTGAACGTTGCTTGTCATATACGAGATATAGATAGTATTTTAAAGCCATTACTTATATATTTCAAGCGATAAAAGATGCCGTAAGCTCGATCGTCTTAATTCATCCAATTCACAACTTTCAAGTGCTCCAGAGCTCCGTAAAGTTTACTAGAACTTTGTCAAAATTAAATTTATCGATTGAAAACAATTTTGTCGTACTGCAATTGGAACTATCTTAACGAAACATTTCTCAAACCAATGAACTTCATATAATTTATATCTATATTTTTATAGAAATATAATTCTACTGAACCTGTAAGTCACTGAACTATTCTTAAAGTCTCTAAAAACAAGTTTTTCTGTCTTTTTTTGTAATTAATGAATTATAAGTAACTGCCCTTAGATTAAAACTAATAGAAACCATCGCTATTTTTGAAAGCTCAACAGTGTACATCTGGTTTCCAAGAATGGCTTGGAACAATAACAAGAAATAAACAGTTTTGGCACTGACTGCATATTCGAAAACCAATAATGGAAGGTTGTTATAGATATGATTTCCTATTTATTTTGTTATGACTTTAAAGTGCAGAAAGTCTAACGAAAATTATGCCAAATTATAACGGGTTTAATTCTTAATTAAATTCTTCTACAGCGTTAATTCGGTGAAGCTGTAACTAATTTGATTGTTAACTTAACTCATTATCGATAAATTGTTTGATAAGATGAGGAGGAAGGTTCAAACTCCGGCCGTGCACCTACGAGCATTTGACGTAAGTTTGTAAGGAAATATCGTGAAGCAATCGGTAATTAGACCCAAATGTCGATGGCCTATGTCAGGTTGATCAACTTATTTTCAAAATTGATTCACGATGATCACGGTCTGATCTCAGATTGTTTTCAATCTGAGTTCAGACCGTGACAGTCGATTGATCTCCTACAGTTAAACTGTCATTTTCATACAAAGGTCTATCCACATACACGAATCCGACCTACCATGGATAGCTTGTATCGTCAGATTACAATTCGTCGATTGATTATTGGCACACGTTTAACAATATTTGGATTTAGATGTCTATATCAGTTGGTCAAAAATGAATTGAGATAGGTTATTGGATTTGGGGATTAAGTGGGCGCCTAGTAGATAGTACCGGTTACGAAAGAACTACAACATTTGTCTGCGTATGATTTTCAATAGAAATTGTGCCAGTATTCTTGTATGGCGGGAATATCATTTTAAAATTTAGTTTAGTGTTTAAAACATTTCACATAATTCCAATTCATAGATAAATTTATAGACAATTTATGTGTGTAGAATATTAGAATACTAGACACATAGGTAGTCTATTTTATCAAGTTCCTTATATTTAGTAACAGTGCTTTTTTAGCGCTTTTCCATGTAGTTTATAGCCGCGGGGCTAATGCCGGTTTGGTCGTGAACGCAGCCATTTTTTCCTAACCACTTAAACATTTTGTCCAAGGGTAAAAAACTCCACCATAACTCAGTTTGTCATGCATGGTTGATATAACGCGATTAACTTGGAGAGATAGCTTATTTCTTGGTAAAACTAAAATGTTCGGATATTTTCAGGGAAATATCAGTAAGAAAATGTTTTTTTTTTAGCATTTTGTAAATGCAGATAGAAAAACACGATGAAATAGAGTAAAACCGACGTAGATATAAATATGTGAGTCTTAAGTGGAGAATATACTATCATACTAATTTATAAAATTTTTTAACAGGCCTTTCTTGGTGTTCCTAACAGACATGCTATAATATTCTATAGCATGTAGACATAGCAAAAAGCATATCTAGCTTAATCAGAGCGTGCGTGTAATTTATCGAAAGGCACTATTGTTTTGTTTCACGCACTTAACCCTCGATAAATATGTCTACCTTATTTATTATCATCCGAATCTTTTCTCCTCCCTAGTCAAATCAGCCTCAATTACGGGAGATTTTGACTGGTCCTCATTGAACCACCAATATATATCGTTTTGTTTAACAGAAATGTTTGGATGTTAACGGTTCTAAATTAACCCCCAGTATAGGTTATTTTTACATATAAAATTGTTAAGGTTCGGGTAGTTTCGATTATTAATTCGATTGTTAGTTGAAAATTTTTAAACAAAATATAACTGAAATGTCATTATTAATAGTGCTCTGCCACGGCGACAGAAAATGTTGAGATTTTATCGTAAGATTTTAAATGAAAAAGATTTTTTTTCTGTCCAATATACATTAAGTTTTGCATTGATATAAACGCGTACTCTTTTATATTAGTTAAGTCACTAATATTAATATAAATTTATGATAAAAGCATATGCTTATTGACATAACTTTTCAGCATTCGTGGTGAAATTATTACTTTACATTCTTTCAGGTAAATATTAAGAACATCTATTGCGCAGTAGATTATGACTAACTTTCATATTTTAAATACGTTATATGTAATAAATAAATATCGCAAGGGCCAATCATTTACAAGACTAATGAAAATAAAATTTATATATCGGTCATTAAATTAGGTAAAATATATAAACATTAAAATATATAAAATTATATTTAACCATATATAATATAGTTAAATATTATACTGTACTGTATTATATATGACATATACAAGTCGCCGCGCATACTTCTTTTTATCTCGTTTCGGGACTCGGTGATATGCCCGGCTGGTACAGCACGGCACATTCCTTCTGTGTGCGCTTGATTGTTCTTAATATTATTACTTTCTCAGCTTATATTCTCAGAGCGTAATACTAATAAGGATGTTGAACACTGATTTAGCCACGGCAGCGTATTATTAACACTGGCGATTGACTAGATATGACAGTGCCCAATGCCTAGTGCAGATACAGCGGTTGCTATATCTATACTAACATGGATCGTGAATATTTAAAAAAACTGTTAAAAAAATAAATCAGTGACGCTAGAACCTCTTCAGGTCTTGGCCTCAGATTTCTGAATCTGTTTCATGATTATTTTTAAATCTAATATGCAAGTAGGTGATCAGCCTCCAGTGCCTGAAACGTGGTCGACCTTTTGGGTCGGTTTCCTCAAGATGTTTTCCTTCACCGTTCGAGCAAATGTTAAATGCGCTCATAGAAAGAAAGTCCATTTGTGCACAGCCGGGGATCGAACCTATGACCCACCTAGTCGCACGCTGAATCCTCTAAAAAAATGCTAAATATTTCTATCAATATCAAGTCTTAAACTTAACGCCAAAAACAGTATGCTTGCGCTATAAGAAAAAATCATTTCTAAAGATTTTATGGATATGTAAAATTTTTAGGTCATAGCCAATGTCAAAAGAACCGCAGGACTAAAACTGTACGAATTGCCACCCCATTCGGCCTGCCTTATCCTAACCTTGATACTAAATGTGAAAGTGTTTAGCCGCCAAACGTTGGAGCGGATCGATGTTTTTGCACAAATATATTTTCTACAGCCTAGTTCGTGCTTTGGTTAAATAACTTTAAATATATTACACTTTTTTATATTTAAACATAATCACATAGTTCGCTCAACATAGTAAGAATATATGCGTATTAGTCGTGTTAAAAAAAAATATATATGAAAAACAAAGACCCGCTCAACATTGAGAGTACCTATACAATCGCCGAGCGAATTATGTATGTAATATTTATTCATATAATTTAATTATTAAAAAATTTAATTTAACGAGAGTTAGGTAACCTAACATAAGTTAAGTTACATATATGTATGTTAGCAAATAAGTAGAAGCAATCATCGCTCACTTGAAGACAAAAGAAGCCCTTTACTTTTTACCACATAAATTCCAATTTAATATTCTCATTTCCGATAATGACAAATAACATAAGTTTTACTTAGACACGGACTCTTCCATAAATCAAGTCAGTAAGTTAGTTTTTGGTTGTTAATACAGCATCGTAACCAATGTTATATTATCTTAGTTATAAGTTCATGTTTTAAACAATTATAGCCCGTTGCCAGCTACAAACAAAGTGTTTTATTTGAATACACACACTACCGCCACCGAACTTAATCGCGGTATTGTTAACTGAATATATTCTTTTAGATCTCAAAAATATCCACATTACGTAATGCTATACTTGACAAATGATATGTGATTATTATAATGAAATGAATTTAGATATTATTCCGCATAATAGTAATTTAAAATTCTATAACAATATTTTTAAATTAAAGAAATGCTATCCTACAATTAAAAGTTTCCTGTACGTCAACCTTTGAAATGTTCTTAAGTTTCGCTTTCGAACTTTAAACTCCCCTCTGATCCAATGACACGCAGAATACAAAACAAACTAGTTTAATTGGAATTTACCAAAAATATATTCAGTACAATTCGCTCGCAAAACTATAACTTAATAATAAATATTTCCCATAAGTTTTCGCTAGTTCCAATCATATATAATAATTTTCGCAACTTGTGTTTCTAGTTAACTTTTTGAATATAATTTTTTTTTAAGAATATGGTTCTAGGTATATTCCATACCTACGTGTATGAATATATAATATATGAAGGACAAACCTTTTAGGTTTACGGCGAGGTCTGCGACGCTCACTCTCCAGATCATTGTCGAGACCTCGGCGCCTTTGGCCACCGGCCTGTGCTCTCCGACGATCCAGCTTGCGTTCTTGTACCTCCCGAATTTCATCAACTACCTCCACACATGGAGCGAACTCATCATCTAATGGTTTAAGGGTCTGCGGTGCGCCCATCCGAAGATGTCTCTGACGCCACCACAGTACCCACGCACTTAGCTCGCGAATTTTGCTAAACTTTTAATTTCGAATGGCCTCCAAACTTCCCCACGAACCTGATTCAAATATCAATTCAAGTTTAACTTAATCTAAATTTGTGTAAGGCTGAGGTGGCAGTGAAAGCTTAAGCAATAGCTTTAGCGATTGCATTATTTCTTCTCAAATTGGACAGGGAACATTTCTTCATCAGTCTTTTCACATCACAAAGCAAAGCTTAATAATAATTGGCAGAATGAATGGCAGTACAGTTGATGAATATTCTATGATATCCTAGGTGTTCGAGTGCGTTGTTTCGTATTGGCGAGGTTTTGTGTTGGCCATGATTGGTGCCTGGTGTTAGCAGCAAGCGTGTCGCTGAGACCGTGGCACTCAACAGATGTCGGCGTAAATAGCGTTACGTAAGATGGCAATACCGAGCGCGGACGTGGCCTTCCGACGGTGCCGGACGCGCGAATGAAGCCTTCTGCCTTTCGTATCGGATAAAGCGAGCAGTTCACCCGCCACCCCCTAACCTCCACACACAAACCCTCGCGTCGTGATAACATTCCGTACCTGCGCCTTACGTTGTCCTTACGTTGATTTCTTAATTTTTCGTGCTATGGCACGGTATTGAGATAAAAAATTGGCTATTGTTTGATTAAATTTATGATACGCTTTCTTTCAAAAAAAACAGTAGTCGGTGTATTTACTGTGTTATTTTAAAAGTTGGTCTGATCTGGTGAGCAGTCCATAGCGATTGGAGAACAAAGATAGTATTTTTCTAGTTATTGACTTTCAAAATCTTAATACAAAAAGTATCATATATATTGCATCATCAAAAATGTAGGTATCTTTCAAACATAAATATAATTGCAGGGTAAATTACATTAGCTTTCGTCCTGATTATTATATTTCCATTAATGCCAATAATACGATTCTGGTTGTCGAATGCAAAATAATTTAAATTATGAGTCACAAGTATAGATGGTACGAAAATGGAATTATTGTGGTTGCCACGCAAACACGCTCGCTTTATTATTAACTATGTCGGAATCGCGACATGCATTATATATATATATATGTATATATTTATTTAACATTAAGATGGATTGCAATAAGTTCGACAATAATTTTTTTAAATTTCGTTAAATTTTGTGTCGATTTTTGTATGAAGTATAGACCAATATATATAATATATAATTGACTAAATGTATTATATTGTCTAATCTAACTTTCGTTGTTTAAAATAAATTAACTATTCATTCATATACGTATGACGGATATCAGTCAATGTCTAATGTCTCTAGATATATTTTTTTTTTATAGAATAGGGACACTAATGGACACTCTCAAAAGCCGAGGACGCGCAAATGCACTGCTGATGCTTTCAAAATTGATACGCTCTTTTCTTATGGGACGGTAAGTCGCCTTGGTAAGGAAACATTTTTGTGGATAGCTGGTTCCGTAAAAAAACTGTGTAACGATGGACGTTGGTTGTCGGACGGGTGAAATTTCGAATTCTGCCTGGACGTGCGATGCTGCAACTTAGCTACAGGTATTCAAATCAAATTAAAATTCGTTTATTCAGTTTAGATGCGTTTTAGGGCATGCTTATGAGAACGTCAAAAACGTTTACAAAATTCGCGAAAGAGCAAAACTACGCCATCCGTTCGCAACACTACCAGGAGGCCTTGTTCTGAGATTTATTAATTAATTAGATATTGTGCGAATATCAAGAATGTGTCTTTATTTTTTTAATACGCAGAGTATAAAAACAGTGAAATACACAGAGTAAAAAACAGTGAGTTCCACCTTTTTACGTTTGGGCGACAGATTTCTGTATCTGTAGGCAAGTAGGCAGGCAGCCGGCAGGCTTATTGGTTTTCCTCACGATTATTTCCTTCTCCGTACGAGCGAATGTTAAATGCACACATCTACAGAGAGTCGATGGTGCACAACCGGGGACCAAACCTACGACAATACGGATGAGAATCCTAGTTATAAAAGATCGTACTCTTTATAAATGATTATATGTGTAAGTGTTTATATACCATAACTTGAAGTCGAGTTATTATTTTGCTTTTATCGGGTTTATTAGTTCTAGCTTGTTGGTGAGAAATGTTTTATCTCTCGCTATCTTTGCCTAATACTAAAACAAAAGCATTTTTTACAAATATAAAACGTATCTACTTTTATGAATTGCTTTGTTATTTTAACAAGTCAAAAAAAATCTTCTAAATAAAACATATCAACACTTAATAGGTAATATATACTATGTACGAAAATAAACATGCAATTGTTACATATACTAGAGCGGGCAATCAGTTAATCATGGCAATCCGAGTGAAGTGAATTAAATATAAGTATAAGTAGTATCGGACCGAAAATACTGACTATCGTTAAATTTTTGTTGGAACGAAATCTATTTTAATAATAATTCAAAATAGCTTGATTTAATAAAGTAATTGTGTGATCAACGTATGCGTGTGACGTCACCGGAAGCGCCATACATAAACAAGTTAGTTGGCATTATGCCTTTACCAGATGTTACGATGGAGATTCCATTAATCATCCAGATAGATCTGCAAAACTTTCGAATATACCAAAAGTAAAACGTCTCACCTAGTTTCTGTTGGTCACTTGTTGATGTTTATATCACATATTTTGGTGTATATTTTATACACTAGCTAATACACATACATATTTATATTGAGGCGATGAGTGATTACTTCTTTATTGCCTATAGGTTTATCATTTCTTTACAAATTATTATTTATTAAATTATCTAGTATAGCTGACCTGGCAAACGTCGTCTTGCCAAACTACTACCTTTAACTCAGCGCCATCTGTTAGAATTGTATCAAATAATAAACAAATGTTAATGTTATCGTAATTTTAGTAAGGATGCCTATTTTTTTGAAAATGAAATATAGCCTATGTCACTCAGGAATGATGTAGCTTTCCAACAGTGAAAGAATTTTTCAAATCTGCCTAGTAGTTTCGGAGCCTATTCAATTCATACAAACAAACAAACAAAAAATCAAACCTTTCCTCTTTATAATATTAGTATAGATTAAGAATCTTACCTATATTTTTTATCAATAAATTTAATTTATTATACATATATTTGTATATTACAATGTACAATTTCTATACAATATCTTAAATTTTAACAGAGTTTTGATTTTTTTTTGGAATTATATTAAAAAGTTAACATAAATGTAAAATATGAAATAAGACGAACATTTATCAAGACAAAATAAAAAATAAATAAAATAAAATTTCATTGACGATTACATTACAGTGATTTTGATATTTTTTTGCGATAGGGATATATTATCAATAAGGAAATGTTATTTTTCTACCAGTTCAGATGGTAAAAAAATTAAATAAATATAATTAAACACTTCATCTGAACTAAGACTTACAAGTTATCCTTTGGAAAGAGGGCTAGAAATATCGATACATAGCCCAGCCTTGTTCCCCATGACCCTGTCTGCCTTTTACGTAACACGATTGTTTCATCGGGAGATTTTAAGATCCGCCCCGCTATAACAGCAGTACTTCAGACTCTTTCTAGTTCCTTTAAACGTAAAAGCTTTTTAGTTTACCCTAAG
Source organism: Pieris rapae (assembly GCF_905147795.1). Taxonomy (NCBI): domain Eukaryota; kingdom Metazoa; phylum Arthropoda; class Insecta; order Lepidoptera; family Pieridae; genus Pieris; species Pieris rapae. Next base: position 3,440,287 of record NC_059534.1, on the reverse strand, counting down.
CTCTGTAAATTTATTAAACAACCCTAAGGGGTGCAAACATTCCTGGTCCAGACAACGTTCGTTTTGCTGCGACATTATTACGATGACTTATCTCTGTCAGTTTGCGTTACTTATAAAATTCCCTTTGATAACTACCAAAAACATATTTAAGTACATCACTGACTGACCGAAAATTCCAATAGTGTTCTAGAAGCATAGGCTTTACAATAGTTGGCAGAGCTCATCTCCATGCTTGGTCGAATGCATCGCATGCATTGCAGCTTAGGTCAATTTCGTTTTATTAATAGTTGACACTTACTTTGATACTTTTTTCATTTTTATATGCTAGCCAATATAGTTTAAGTCAAATGATAGAAGAATTTCTTACATAAAATCACCTTTTTAAATCAAGATTAATGAAATTGATGGGGCAACCGTCACTGACCATTGACGAAAGGTTGATGTAATTAAGAACTAAGAACGAAAGTTATTTCTTTTTTTATTGCTTATTAATTGCCGACAATGACTAGAAGTACCCCACCCCACTGCTTTCAGTTTCTCATACATTACATAATTACACTAAACATTCGTTATTTATTCCGTTACTATACGACTTTTTTCAACACTATACATATTCATACCCACTCGCAACTCTTTATATAAATGATGTTCTTACTATCAGGCACACACGCTTTTACACACACTCAAACTGGTTTTTTTTAGGAGAACGAGTTACACTAAATTATTTATTTATCCTTTATTACCTTATAGAAAAACATACACATCACAAAAATAAAAAAATAACAGTTTACAAGAATTATATGGCAACGGGCGGCCTTATCGCTTACAAGCGATTTCTTCCAGGCAATCCTAATGTGAAACAACGAAAAAAGCCAACCAACAGTTATGTGTTATAGTATTAAAAGTCTTAGTATAATAGAGAAGGTTATCTGATGTTAAGTAATACCGCCGCGAGAGGGTTCGCCAGGGCATTGCCGTCCTTTTAAGGATTGCAACGCCCTTGTCTTAAAAGAACCGAGTCGAGTTGGTTCGGAAGTACTTTAGTGGGTAGCTGGTTCCATATATAGGTGGCGCGAGGCAAAAACTGCCTTGATTAAGATCCACTTGTGGATTCTCTCTTGACGTTCAATATTGAAACTCAGCAAATATTAACTCCTCTGAACATTGTGTTAAACACACACTATGTGTCTCATTAAATTTTAAACATAAATTAACCTTGATGCAATAAAATATGCCAATAGATTATTCAGAGCTTTTACCCTGTATCTAATAACTGTAACAATTTCCAGCACCGCTACTCTTTACCTTCAAATAGCGATAATTGTGGGTGAAAAGCGTTTTTGTTCTCAGTGTATATTCGTAGCAAAAAAAAACTTGGCGATTAAAAAGAGTGGCGGAGAGTTAAATGCCAGTTCTTCTCTTCCGTTCTACGCCCTTGATTTGAGAACTGGCAGTAAATGTAAAATTAAAAGCATTTAATGTATTTTCCTTTTTTGACGTTCATAAGTGTACATTATGTTGCCTATATGAATAAATGATTTTTTATTTGATTTGATTTAGCACTGTAGTAACCGTTTTTATTTATAAAAATCACTGACAAAATTGTCACCTACACATTTTCGAGACACACGATCCAACTCTATGAACTCGGTTTGATTCCCGTAGCAAAAATTGTTATAGAATCACGACTCACCATTATTCTACTTGCTTTAAATTGTATAGTATTTGCCTATACTTTATTTGCTTCACGACTTTAAAAATATTCACCAGCCCTCAGTGCCAACGTTTTATTCCTAGACTAGCCATGTAACCAGGAGGTAATGTTGTGCATGAGCACTTATACACCAGAGCTTTCACAATATGTATGGCCGATAAGACCGCATGAGAGTAACATTTTGCGCAGATAAATCGTCCTACAGAATAGTTAATGATACGCGTCAGTGGCGTCATCTACATTCACTAGACCGAACGAATTATTAGTGAAATCAACTGGTGAAAGCGTAAATTTTGAATTTCAGCACACATTTTCGTATCGCAGTGTTGTAAAATATCATAATTGTAAACTAAGTCCCAATGGTATTGCGGTCTAATTACAAATGTAACATAAATTATTTTAATTTTAAGGATTATTCGTGTACTCCAAAGCTGCGAATGTAGCGACGTAAAATTATTCATATCGGTTTCTTGGAGACTAGAAGTAATCGTATACGTTTATACGTAATACGTTTCAAGAATTGTAAATTGTAAATAAACCAATCTGAAATGGTTAAAAATTTTAAGAATAAACTCATTATAATTTAAAGTATAAATTATATCACTTAAGACATATTTCCCTAGATGAAGACATAAGTTTTATAATCCTTTCAGGTTATTTAATCATACGGATTTTACGATTTCCAGAGTCTTTTATTTCCTTTCAATGTAAATATTTGCAGTGCCATGAACAAATTATGTTTTCCATATTTTGCATGTCGACGGTACTTTATGGATTCAGGCTAAGGTCACATAATTGCACACCGTACACGAACATACAGCATAATGATTAGCCATATAATATTCATATTTTGACATGAAAAACCTATATTCCGGGCACTTACAACTTTATCTATTAATTATAAAACAGTTTTCTCATAATTTATTTCACAAGAAGAAGTTTGACACATCGTCACATTTTTTGTGTAATACCTGCCATTATTCTCACGACAATTTCTAGTCTTTTTCATTAATATACAATAGACTTCATGAGAATAATTCCTCCAGACTTCATGAGAGAAATTTCAATAGAGAAATGTATAAAGAGCGCCACACAACAATGCCAGGTCTTCATAAACTGCCGAAGGCAGTCTCAAATTCTCGGTATATTCGGGCCCGAGACAATTTCCAATCATCATAGAAGAGCTATGTAATAAGGTGCATATTCAGAAGACTATAAGCCGCTTAAAGTCAAAGTGAGTGTGATCTAAGTCACATTGCCAAGCATTCTCCCGGCTGGAATCCTCAAAGCAAAACAAACAAAATGAGATCTGGCAACGAAATATCATTGCAGTGATGAGAACTTAGTTAAGAGAACGGCCCAGAGCGGCTAAGCTGCCGAAGAGGCCGGTTCTACGCTTCTGTGCCCTGCCTGTGGGACATAACACCGTAAGTCAAAAAGATTAGTATCAAGTAGACTAAGCATGTATTTATTGAGTAAGTTGAATAAAGGTTGTCTTTTAGAATACACACAATTTTTTAAATAATAGCTTAAACCCCACCGTTTTATTATATTTATCATAATTATATTTTAAATGAAGTCTAGTTGATTGTAGAATGAAGAATAAGAAATCTGTGAAGTTATCCCAAGCAAAAAGATCTTCCTTGTCCAGTCTTGTTAAGGCCCCGTTGATGGTGGTGGAGGCCCCACTGCCCGACAACACAACACTTTGATAGCACGTTTCAGGACTATATCGCATTGATTCTAGCCGGCGATTTCAGATGTCGCTACAAAGTTATAATCAATGCTGATTGTAGTTAATATTTATAATGATGTATCTAACGAACCACTCAGTAATAAATTAGTTTTACAATTAGTTTGATTTAGTCATTGCTGAAAAAGTCTGTACTGGAGTAAATCATCCAAATCTAATTAGACCTCAAAGTGATTAGGCTCTATATATATTAGCTTTTACAGATAGTGGTATGTGTTTGTCTAAAATATTTGTCACCAACGTAAAGTGTATTTGTGTATATACTTGTAAAAAACAAATACGAACGTTTAAAAGGGACTATGTTTATATTATCCCATTGCCAAATGTGTGTATGCAACTAAAAATCAAGGTGAGCTAAACGCCGTCACCTACAATCTCCAGTACAAAAATACCGTTCTAAAATAAAAATACGCACCAGCTGTGTGATATTTCGCTCGCATTCTCCCAAGGAGGCTTAGACTGCTTTTGAAACCCAGCTCCTCCACCGGCAAACATCACATACAATTACACTTAACACACTTAACACATATTTACACTTTTACAATATTGAAAACGTTCCGTTTCTGGATTCGAAAATCGACTGTCTGTGAGCAAGCAAGTGTTATTTTTGGGTTCAGACGTTTCTTTTGCGTAATCTTAAGCTTTGTCTTTAGATCTTTAGCATTAATTGATCGTGTTTTGTTCCATTTCAAACATATATGTATATATTGCTAATAATATTTTGTAATAAATTACTTAATTTTTGACGTGGTGAATGACTGTGATATAGGCGTGGAATGATATTTACAGATCTTTTCATCTTGAACATCGTATTTAGTAAAAAAATACAAGTTAACATTATTCGTTTTTACTATACTGAGTATCTTTTACATTCCTATTGTCCTTAAAAACGTAGTGACGAAATAGATGATTTATATATATAAATCAAATCTATATATTGATATAGATATAGAATACATGAGGTATATATATTAAATATAGATCAGGCAATGATAAGAACTTTTGCTCAGTATGACTTCTTAATATATCGAGTGTTTCATTTTTTCAAGGCAAGTTTTACTTAATAATTTAATTTCTTGTCCTGTAAAGTTCCATATATATATATATATTATATTGCATTAATCATATTCCGACCTAAGGCCACAAATACATTTAAAAAAAATATATCGTATTACCTATTATTCGTATCATAAGGAGGAGGAGAGAAATAAAAGATAAGATTCTGCGTATTTTTTTTAATTGCTCAATAAAAAAGCCTTTGTCGTCGGTATCATCGTTTTTTTTTTTGGTTAGAAACAATTACACATTTATTTTTTTACACATAAATTCTTACATTTACATTTTCTAATAACAAAGCTGCTGTGATAGAGACAGTCTCCCCACATTTATCAACACGATTGGATCATTCGCAATGCGGTTATGCCATCGCAATACAAATTAAACTCAAACCGTCAAAAAAAGAGTTTAAAACAAATTATTTCCAAATTTACCTGAATCTGCCCTGACAAATTTGGAGAGGCCTTTCTCTAAATAGAATCGTGTCCCTTCTCAATGCTTTGGTCTTCAAATTAAGTCATCTGTTTAGTTTAAACTTTTAGGCATCTGCTGGTGTTGTTGATGTACTGGCGTTAGTGGATGTCGCGTCTGGGTCGGGTTCGCGGACTCCCATCCATGGAACTCGCCTTTCCAATTCAGCCCTGAACGAAAGAGTATCTCCTTAAATTATTTCCATATTTTAAATTAAATTAATAAATATTATATCACATTTTAACATGGTAAGCAGGTAATTTCGATACCTTTGCGTATATTATTTTATTTTCTAATTAATCGCACTACAGTTTAATAATTTACTATATCCAAATATCTAATAAGGCGAATTTAGTAAATAAAATGAAATAGCGAAATTTATTTTATTCCCTAACGTCTGGTACTTACCGGAATCTTGGGTGGTTAATAGCGTAAACCCAAGGATCGATACAGGAGACAGCTTTACAGAAGACAGCTGGAATCATTGTGACTACAGGTGTAAGGAGAGACCTGCGATACAACGTTAAAATTTTGTAAATTCCCAACCGTTTTATTGTTAAAGCAAAAAAAAATATATTAAGCATATATCATATTAGAGTCGTACTAAATTTTTAATTCATAAATGTTTTTGGTTTAGAATTTCTCTTATTAGAGACATTCGTCATGTAGCAATGTCTTGTGTCTCGCAGAATACACCTGGAGGATAACAATTATGCTGTTTCTTATAGCAGTTTTTTTTTAACTACCAATAAAACTGTGTGAATAACTATTTACCTGTCACCGAATGCACCAATCATAGTGACGACACCATAAGGAGTCCAAGAGCAAATGAATAGGAAGAAGATTGTGAAGGCCACCTTTGCTATTCTGATCTCCACGCTCTTACCAGCATCTTCCTTATTCGAAGCCAAGGACTTGACGTTCATTTTCTTGGCCTGCTCCTTCAGCATTCTCTCATGATGACGTACCTGCGAATTATAGTTAGGTTGATGTTATGTTGACATTTTTAGGTAAATCAATTTGAAATATGCTGCATCATTCCATGTTGCGCCTTTTTCTGGACTACAGACGTTTGCCCCCTGTTCTATAAAAAAACACGATGACACATTTCAAAAAAGAATAAATTGCCATGAATAATCAGGGTTGATGATTCACCTGCATCTAAACTATTAAGTGACATTTTCTTAATAAAAAAGTTATTCTTACCGCAACAAATAGTTTAGAGTAGAATGTGCATATCAGGGTCATGGGAATGACGTAGCTCCAGCAGAATATGCAGGCAACGAAGGCTTTTGTATCTTGATCTTCGCTTAGGAAATCAAATGAACAGGTGGTAAGGAAACCCTCTGAAATTAATACATATATAATAATAAACTTGTAGTAAATAAAGCTTAAATGTTGGACGCATACAGTAACTTTCCAATGGAGTAAGACAGTAATCTTCGTCACTTTCATGTATCGCTCTTTTTGAAAATAATTTTAAAATTGATGACAAGAAACATTTTACGATAAGCCTCAGTCTGATATCGCTCCCTGAGAGTGAGCCCGGTATACTTACGCCCGAACCCAATAATTAATCCACATTGATTGAAACCAATCTAAGATCAAACCGTGACAGTTGATCGACCTCCTCAGTCGATCGATCTGCATCCCAATAACCAAACACAACGAATACAATCCATTTTTGACGACAGATAGAATGCAACCTCTTCGCTCTTTACACTCATGTTATCGCATAATCATATCAAATAACTCTTTAATTATATTAAAAACTTGTGTTAAAAAATAGATAGGTTTGTGCGTTAGTCTGTGATTTCGTCATATTTATACTTTAAGTGTATAGGCAATTTCTTCTGTACATTTGCATTTCCATACTCTCTGACTTAATAGTGTTGTATACTTCCTACCAGTTGTATATTGGCCCCACACTCGGGTCCAGGGTAGAATAGTGAACGGCAATGCCCACATCCAAGTGACTGCAATCAAGATGGATGCTTGTACTTTGTTGATGCGACCATCAATCGGGCACGAGATAGTCCTACAAGCAATATAAATAAATATTAATTTCTATTTAGTCCAAATACTTTATTTATTGAAAATTCTTCTAAATTGTCTTCAATTATACAAACACCAAATATTTCCATACTTATATCTGTCGTAAGCGATGACAGCATTTGTGATTGCTCCACCGATCCCTGATAAGGCACCAAATACGGCGTAAATGTCACACCCCATCTGGTTGCCAATTATTGTTTGATAAAACGAGTTCACTATTAAGTGGGGCATCTCCAGCATCATGGTTAAATCGAAGATAGCCAGATTGACAATGAACATGTTGCTTGCAGAACGAAGTGATTTGGAACTAAAATGAGAGAAATTTATTAAATTATATAATCCCTTAGATCTGTATTTTATTACACAAGAAATGAAATTCACGTTTGATATAACACGAGTTTATTGGATAGGTAAGTAAGTGGATAGGCAAAACGCCTACACATCGTACCGACTGAATCTTTTCATTGAATCAATTTCATTTGGAAGCCTTTGGTTCCAAAATAGAAAATGATTGTCGTAAAGCGAAAATAATTCATAAATATGTAGAAAAGATTTTCGTGTGAAAATTAATAGAAAAATTCTCCATTTATATAGATACAGAATGCTGCTATTAATAGATGTTAACAAATAATATTCAAAAAATAGAAAACGCTTTTCATGTTTATTGATGCTGGAATATTTTCACATAATAAAACCGTGTCTCTTCGTTGATACCTAATATATGATTATTAAGTTTAATATTTCTGTGCTATTCATATTGAAAGTAATTCCTAACTCATGCCATTTAATTCCAATTAAATATATTGTATATTGGCACACGTCGAGTCATACCGAAGTCATAGTAAACCTTACCTATGCAACGGCGTGCTCAAGTGCCAGGCAAAGGAGCCGAACCCTTGGACTTGGCAATAGCCTATTCGACTCCGATCCATAAAATGTGTTACTTACGTGCTGAAGATCCAAATAACAAGCGAGTTGCCGGTGACAGAGAAAATCATCAGGATGAAATAGATGAGTGCCAGAAGGTAGTGGGAGAACTTGTCTACGGCTGGAAACTGACGCCAGTGTTCGTGCACCAGGCCTTGGTGTTCCGCAGGAATGTTCCAGCCCAGCATGTGTTGCTGAACTTCCCCCGATACCCTGGTGATTTAAATAATTTCAATTATCGTTCCGTTGTTTTATTTCTTATGCATAGAGACATTTTCATATTACTATTCCAATATTTAAATTAAAACACACGGCATATATATTTAAATTTTTAGATTCTACCGAACTCAGATATGGAGTGGATGCTCTCAAAATTTGTAACGTTAATTCATAAATTTCCAATTATTTTTATGTTAAGAATCAATGTTATATTACTGCAATATCAACTCGAATATATTAAATTTAAAAAAAAATAGAGAAGAAGCCTATATTAAAAAATTGAGTATACTCACATTTTGAAGGGAAAGGCGATTGGATCGCCTGCGGTGTAGTTCAGTTCCATTGTCTACTAAATTTTTGATACTATTTGACGAAGTGAGTAGTTCGACCTCAAAGTCGCTTCTCACTTGTGTCGATACCCCGCAAACGTAGTCTTATATACTAAGAGTTTGCGTGACTTATCATTAAATAATTTAATTAATATAAGGGATTAGAATCAGTTCATTATTTATATATTAATATTAGCTTTAGATTCTAAGTAACCTATTTTTTATGTAATAGGTGGCAAACGTCGAGGTATTTTCTATTCTGGCATTGTCATGGCAACTGTCCATGGGCGGCGGTTTCTCCTAACATTAGATGAGCCTTCCAGTTTGCCTCCTACATTAAAAATATGCGCGATAATGGAGGTCTTGACAATTCTTATAACTTTGTATGCACATTAAGTCGTGAAGACATCGTTTAGAACATTATGCCCGTTATATTGATCAAAATCAAAGGTCCCGGCTGAATTCTATGTATTGGGCAGGTACTTAATAATAACGCTATTACGACTATCGGTTTTTACGACCAAATATGATATCGATGTCCCTTCGATGTTTTTATAACAGATTTTGACAATAGTATAAAAAAATACAATTTAAGAAATACTATATAATGTATCATAAATACAATTTATTCTGGTATACATTGTATTTAGTTCATAATACCAATAAGGTTTTATGAGATTAAATAATGAAATTAGTAGTCACGCAAATATTGTTATAAATACTATGTTAATCGAACGAGTATCTCATTAGGATTATGGTTTTGTTAGTAAATAATATTAAAACGCTTTCTTAGGTATCCATAGTCGTAGCATAATCCTCGCTGTAATGTTAACATTTTGGCAACTTTACACAATTTCTTGCAGAGATTGCAAGAAATTGAAATATATATCGCAAAAAATATTTGTTCAAAAGAAATTGCAACGTCACTTCTTCGTTATACATATATTTTAGAAAAATTGGTAATAGTAATATACCAAATTGGCTTTGTTGTATTAATAGTGTTGGAAGTTGCTTGCTTGCCCCCAAGTTGAATTTAAAGACAATACGGAAATACTTTACTTCTGACTTTGACACAATACCACTGTTTTTGTCATTGTCATATATTGTCATTGAAGACAACAGCGTTGCAACTGCGTTTAGTGTTTAGCAGTAGTTTAATGATTTTTCCATATCTTTTGAGTTTTTATGAAACTAAATGTCAATTTAAAATAAATCCAATTTCTTGTAAATGTGTTTACTAAAATGATTTAATCATATCGCAAAAATCTATAATGTTATCAATTAAACGTTTGCCGAAATTATCAACCTCAAATAAACACAGTAATATTTTCTTTAATTTGAAAAATGGAAGTCTTACTAGAGAATACAAGAATTACTCAACATTGTCGAATTTGTGTAAATCACTGTCTTCTATACACAACTATACAGCTCAATCTAAATATCCAGTAAGTATTTTTATTACACAATGTGATTTCATAACTATTTTGCGAATTATTGCTTACAGTGTTAGTGAAAAATGATATTCCTAAATTTCTTTTACAACGTTACAAGAGAAATTTTCTTCCTGGTCTTATTGTTTTACATGGCCAGGAAACTGTTATCATACCTTAAGTACCTAAGTTGAGATAAATTTTAAATTTAATAAAAAGGCAACTAAGTATTATACTTCTGAACAATAAAGTTCTCATAGACCAAATTTAAAGTTAAAAGGTACAACTACTTGGCAGTATCCAACTGTTATTATCTTATATTATGTGAATGGTAAAAAGTAAAAGTTGAAATGAAAATGTTAGGTTTTTTTTTAAATTTACATCTATAATACAATGCATACTAGTTTTGGTACATTTTGCAGCAATTAAAACAGTTTAATGCAGAGTACAAAGCAGCTGAAGCTTTGTTAAGAAGATCAAATTTGCCTGGATTCACCGATACCTTCCAGATATTGGGCCGTAGACTACACACAAGTACAACCAACTATAACAAAGATGAAAATGATAAGGTGCCATATGCTTTAAAATTATTCGTACATCACACAAAATATTAGTTTTGTTATTGATTTGTTCATTTATTTCAGGCTTAAATACTAGTTTAAACTGAATAATGGGGTTAACTTAGGCATAATTATAAATGTTGTCTTTCTATTTTTATCTGTCTGAGTATACTAATATTATAAAGAAGAAACTTTGTGTTTTTGTATGTATGTAATGCTTTAACACAAAAGCTACTGGACCAATTTCAAAAATTATTTCTTAATTTGAAAGCTGCAACTTGACTGAGTGACAAAGGCAGTATTTCATTAAAAAAAAATAGGGATCCCTAATAAAATGCAATAATATAATCCAAAGTCAGAAGAAATTATCCATAAAAAAAATCTGTCATCATGGAATGGTGCCGTGGAAACTATTGATGATAGAACAACCATATAGTATACATTGATATATAATTAACTGTCTAGAGATACAATTTACTCTCTGATTTAACTACTTTACTGCAACATATATATCAATATCTACAAAAATAATATTGGAAATTATATGTTGGCCTCTCCCTAGTCTTTTGTTCTAAAAAAATGATGTTCTGCCAATAAATCCCTTCACTAATATTACAGAAGAATGTTTTGAATTTTTTTTTTAACAATTTATAATAATCCAAATTAGTAAATGATATTAAGAACTAAAAAATGTCTAAGATATATATTTAAGTATTCTAAAGTTTAGTATGTATATTGATTAGATTAGGAATGTATATGTGTATCTAATAATCTGAAAAGAAGTAAAAGAAGTAATTAAAGCCTAAGATCACTAAGTAAAATAAAACAATTATAATAACTTAGTAGGCTTTCAATTACAACAATCCGTATCTATGCCAGTGAAACCGCATGGCACTGGTACTAGTTTTCAAACTAATGAAATTTGAGGCTAATTAATAAAATAACTATTTTATAGGACAAGGATAAGAAAAAGGATGAGGCAAATATTCCTTCAATTATGGTGAAGGCTCTGTTTTGGATAATGACAACATTCACACTAATTATGATGAGTTCTATGCTGCTATCTGGTGATAATACTCAAAGTGAAGTAGGTTAAAATTTTAAATATTATTATAAAAATATGTTGTACACATACATCTTAAAGTTTTGCTTGCTTAGTATATATTCTTGCTTTTAAGAGAAAACTAAATTATTTTGTCAAAACAAAAAAAAAATAGTATCATAATCTCCCATGAAAATACATTTTAAGTCTGAATTTTTGTAAAGTTTCTACTGTTTGCTATCAAATAAAAATATTTTTTATATAATTTGAACTCTGAAAAATTTTGCCGTATGTTGCTACAAACGAATATTTTCAAATAAGATATTTGCAAGTGTTAACATGGATCTCATGATCTTGTTTCTCTTCAGTACAAATAAACATTTTAAGTATGTAGTAATATACACTAATTAATTTGCCTTATATATTTTAGTTTGTCAGGTATGTGTCATGGAATGAGTTTGTATACTCTATGCTGCTAAAGGGTGAGGTGGAAGAATTAATTGTACGACCTGATATTGAAGTTGTCACCATAATCCTTCATGAAGGAGCTGTCATTAAAGGACGAAAAGTCAGTATTTATTTTGAAAAGGGTTTGTTAAAACCAAAATCCAAAAAAAATTTATGGTTTTAATATTTTTCTAGGCTACCAGCAGAGTGTATCATATGAATGTGGGTGATATTCATAGGTTTGAAGAAAAGTTACGAGAAACCGAACAAAGTTTGGGTGTTAAAGAAGGTATGAGTTATATATGGTTTAAGTTTTGAGAATATAGGAAAGTTAATAAAATCATATTTAGGGTCTGTTTCACAATGTATGGATAAAGTGCCAAATAGCTATGCAACATATAAATTATTCGGAAGTTTAAAGGTTCCTAAGAAATTTCGCGCTACCAATAAGTAATAAATAGCTTATTTGGAACTTATCCGGACATTGTGAAACAGACCCTGAATAACATCTCTTATAAGTAGTATAAGTTGTGACTTATCTTAAGTTTCTCAAAGTGATCTTTGTATTAATATATTTTGTTATATTTCAGGTGTCCGAGTCATATATGACAGAAATGGAAGTGTAGCGGGCAAAGTGATAACAACTTTACTCATTACTGCTGTCATACTTTCCTTCCTATATTCTACAAAGTCTATGAAAATGAATATCAACTTAGGGGGATTTGTAAGTATTATATACCATTATTTTGATGGCTTTAATTGGATGACTTAGAACAGTTTAAAATTTTAAAACCTGTCAACGTCGTTAGGAATTGACATAAAGCAAACCTTTTATCTGTTCACTCAATGGACAGAGAAATCTCAAATCTCTGAAGTTTTTTAATTACTTCATAGCCTTGTGTTATGTGTCCTTCAACTTCAAATTCTAAATCATTTATTCATTAAGGTAAAATCAATAAAGATATAAATAAATGCTCCTAATTTTATATTTACTGCCAGTTCTCAAATCAAGGGCGTAGAACGAACGAAAACTGGCAATAGTCTTTGCCAATCTTTTTTATCGCCAAGGTTTTTGTTTTGAAAAAGTTTTTCAAGGAGCTGAAACTATATTTCTATTTATTATATTTATTTTATGCATTGCGAATGTTTATTCTAGAGTCAATTAAGCCGTGCTAAATTCACTCTAGTGGATTCCATGAGTGGTCAAGGAAAGGGTGTGAAGTTCGAAGATGTGGCTGGTTTAAAAGAGGCGAAAGTGGAAGTCATGGAATTTGTGGACTACTTGAAAAGACCAGAACATTATAAGAGCTTGGGAGCTAAGGTGAGATTATTATAACTTAAAAAAAATGTACGTAAAGTAGATTTTCGTCTCTTTCAATATATATCAGGCTTTCCTTTTTTATCTTTCTATATAGATACAAATAAATCAAAAATATGTTGCTAAGAAAATTTAGATAAATTTGTGTATTATTTTTTATTTTCCTGAAGCCTGAGAAACAAAATCTATTAACCACTTTAAAAAAAATTCACATTGAGGCGGGACTATCTATTTGCGGGGCATATAGTATACATATATGTATATAAATGTTCTGTGCCTATCTGTAATGAAACACACCTAAACGACTGGAGAATTTTAACGATTTATTTTGTGTTCAAGTAGATGGGTTCATGGTTCACATTTTCAGTTTGTATTCAAGACGATAGGACGTCTGTCGGGTCCGCTAGTGTATTTATAAAATCTAATTAACGCACTACTTTAATTATAAACTGACACAAATAATTGCTTTGCAGGTTCCCAGAGGGGCGTTATTATTGGGTCCTCCCGGTTGTGGCAAAACTTTGTTAGCGAAGGCTGTAGCGACTGAATCCAATGTTCCCTTCCTGTCTATGAATGGTTCGGAGTTCATAGAAATGATTGGAGGCCTTGGGGCAGCAAGGGTTAGGTAAGATCATCAAAGTTTATTTCGGGACGTATCATTTATTACTAACCACAAAGATATGATTCAAATTTGAAACATTTTTTTGTAAATATCTTTATGCCTTGCTAAATATTACAATTCTCCCTTATAAAATTCAAATGGAGCAACATATAGTATTAATTTAAAAAGTATAACTATAAATAATGGCTCAAAAGATTAAATTTGTCACTTGTAAAGTGCAAATTTGTTAATAAGTGATTGTTTGAAGTTTTTTTATAGGTAATTAATTAAATAAATAAATAAAAAAATATATACTAAATACATAACCATAATACAGTGTAAATCTGTTATAACGAACGACTATGAAGGGATTAAATACCCATATTTGGTCGTAAAAACCGTATATTCAGTATTTAATACATAGAATTCAGCATTTGGTCAATTAAAGCGGTTTGTTGTAATAAACGATGTCGTCGTAAACGGTTTTGACTGTATGTATATCTAAAGAGGTTCAAACCTTTAGATAACAGTTTTTTTAGTATCGCATTTTGATTAAGAAATATGTATTTAAATGATTTTTTTTGTATTAATCGTCATATTTATTTCCAGAGATTTATTCAAAGAAGCAAGCTCGCGGGCGCCCTGCATCATCTACATAGATGAAATGGATGCCGTAGGTCGAGCTCGATCATCTGGAGGATCATCTGTTGGTACTGGAGGTGGCGAAGGAGAACAGACCCTCAATCAGCTGTTGGTGGAAATGGATGGGATGAAGAGTCGTGAGGGCGTTGTTGTACTCGCTTCGACTAATAGAGCTGATGTTTTGGATAAGGTATTTTTTAAATGTTTGGCTTATAATTATTTTTAATTCGCAAGAATTTGAGCTTCATTTGTCTATTCTCTAACTACATCTAATTTTTCTGAATGCCGTAGAAATAAATAAATTTAGGTAAGATATCCTGCTTTAGCGCCATCTAGTGTTTAATTATGAAAACGATTATGTTCGTCATAATTTTAATCTTTTCAAAGTTTCTAGAATATCGATAGGTGGCGGTATATTCCAATGTAAATTTTATATTGTTATAACAGATTTTGACTGTATTACCAAAATGTATGTAATTCATTAGTTTCTTTACATATTTTTGAAAGATTTAATACTATTTTTGAAGTAGACTGTGTACGATTTTAATCGATTATTTTAAACAAGTTTGAACCTTTTTCTCATATTTGTGTTATTTGATTTCAGGCGTTACTTAGACCGGGCCGCTTTGACAGACACATTCTTATCGACCTGCCAACTCTTATAGAAAGGGAAGAGATATTTGAGAGACATTTGAAAAATATCGTCCTAGAAGATCTTCCTAAATATTATGTTAAAAGGTAGCGAGGGGAAGAAGTATTTTTTTAAAACATAACCTAAAATATACACAAAATTTTAAAAATATAAATTAATGTGATGTAGAAAAATGAAACCATAAATACTTGTAAATTCAGAAATGCTTCCTATCTCAAAACTACTGAACCGATTTTGATGAATTAATGAATTTTGTTTGCGAAAATGTTTTGAACAACCCGCATATTGATCAAAGGTCATCGGACATAAAATGTTAACATTTTTTAAGTTGGTTAATATTTTCTACAACACAACCAAGCCTAACCCAGGCTTATGAATTCTTGTATTTTTCAGGCTCGCCTATCTAACTCCAGGTTTTAGTGGAGCCGATATCGCAAATGTATGTAATGAGGCAGCATTACATGCAGCAAGGCACAAGCAGAATATTGTTCGACCGGCAAACCTTGAATATGCCGTTGAAAGAGTTGTCGGTATGTATTTAATATTTTTTTTAAATCGGACTTAATTGTCCCGCAATTTATTATGCCTGGAACCTTGTCACATTAAAGTTTCTGTCTGCGAAATTGTATAAGCATTTGTTAAATAAAATTTATGAAGTATGCAATTTTTTATGAATAAAATATTGCTTGTTTTTCTAAATTTTTATCTACATATTGAACCTGACTTTAACTTCATGATAATGTTTTTCTTATGAGGCGAATGGGTGATCAGCCTTATGTGTCTGATATGCGCTATAGACGTCTTTTTTAATTTTTCTTACTATTAAAATAGACTTATTTTTTTTTCTGATATCTGGTGTGGCATTACCTATCAGAAAATTTCGACTTGACGTCGACTTTTGGGACACCCTGTATATTACTTCCTATATTCAACAAATATTAAGAAATTTCGTTGAAAGCAGGTAAATCCGCCGTTTATTGTATATTCCAAATTTTTCCAGGTGGAACGGAGAAACGCAGTCATGCAATGTCCCCCGCGGAGAAACGGATAGTGGCGTACCATGAGTCGGGTCATGCGTTAGTTGGATGGTTATTGGAACATACAGACGCATTATTAAAGGTCACTATAGTGCCTCGGACCAATATGGCCCTGGGTTTCGCGCAATACACCACTTCGGATCAGAAGCTGTATTCTACAGAAGAGGTATATCTAAAATTTTAAAACTGATTTTTTTTTAATTATTCTCAAGAATATTAATAAGTGTGAATTTTAATTATTAACAGTTATTTGATCGTATGTGTATGGCACTGGGTGGACGGGCGGCGGAGGCGATAACCTTCAACTCGATTACAAGTGGAGCCAAGAATGATCTAGAAAAAGTTACGAAGATTGCGTATGCGCAGGTCGGTAAAACTTTTACTTTGGTAACTTATTTATACAAGTGCTTTAACTATTAGTTTAAAAAAAATTATCATACATAATTTTTATTTAAATTTTTAAAAAGTTTGCCCGTTAGTCGGCTTATGGACGATAGTTAAAGAAAAAAATCGAGTGGAAGAGACATAGGTGCGACGTAAGCGTACAATGAGCGTAACGGGACAATGAGTCATGCTTTTTCGTGCGTACAGTCGGCACTTATTGATTTATTATACGTACACGTATATGTTATGTTCTCGTATATATAGATTGTAATACCTTTGAGTGTTTTCGAACACATATACTTGATTTTTTTTCTTCAGGTCCGCGTCTATGGTATGTCACCAAACGTTGGGCTGATCTCGTTCCCGGATATAAACGAACGAGGGAAGAGTCCGTTTAGCAAAACACTGAAAAACCTGATAGATTTGGAAGCGAGGAAGCTTATCGCCAAAGCCTATTATGACACAGAAGAATTGCTGAGGAAGAATCAGGATAAATTAGAAGCGGTACTTTGAGCATTTTTTAATTTAGCGTTTGTTTCCACTACATAAATTTATTTTCTATTTAAGATTATATATACAATAAATAACTTAGATTTTTGAAGACAAAAACCAATTAGAAATTTAATTCAATTTTATTTAAATGTCGACAGATAAAACTTCAATTTAGGTTCTATATTTAATATTTATTCATGCCAGAAGTGGAACTAAATTTAAATTAACAGTCAATAGGCTAGGCAAGTAATAAAACGTCATCGCTCCAAGTTATTTGACTAGCTGTTTCATCAACTGGCTAAACTATCTTTCAGGCCGCTAGTTAAACGGCTCTGTTTAGTTAATAGCTAGGCAGTTGACGGCTTACTTAGCTGGCTGGCACATGTAGATAGCATAAAACACTAGAAGTCCTTTCTAAAGGAAGTATGTTTGAGCCTTGGTTTGCAATATCTTAATTCCTTAACTTGGATAACAGTTTCTTTAATTGATTAAAGTCTCGTCACTATTTATTTTACCAACAGGTGGCGCTGATTTTAAATAAGATATAATAAAAATATTGCGATTAGATTTAGCACAAGCTGATTTTCACTTAATAAATTCTATACATATTTGAGAAAACCTAGTCTGAATCTGACCCCTAAGATATTTGTTTTTATTTTAGCTGGCCGAAGAGCTGTTAAAGAAGGAAACACTTAATTTCAAAGAAGTTGAGGGTATTTTGGGCCCGCCCCCGTTTCCCGGTAAAAAACTAATAGACCCAGTGGAGTTTGAGAATAATTTACGGAATATGGAAAAGGCGTCGAGTTCTGAGGAGAATAAGGAGATCGGAGCGCCCTCTGCCAAGCCTAATACACCACTGTGACGTCACTAAACAGTGTAATAATGTAAAGTGGCAACAGCGAAATTGCGCTAACTCAAAATTTGACAGATGACATTTTACACATGAAAGTTAACATTTTCTATATTTCCATAGATTGCACCTGTTTGAAAGAAACTCGTCGTTTTAATTTATAGATAAGTAGGTGAGCTTTGTATCTGACATATGTCGCCAAGTTTGACGGTTCTCTACTTGTCTATCATCAATTTCAAAAGTCAATTATCAAAAATTTTATACAGTACATGCGCTGTGCGCCACAGTATAAAGAAGTGAGTTAGTGCAATTACGCAGGGCAGTTTGTCTAATCCACACGGCACAGCGATTATGTATAGTGTAGATAAGCAATAGTTTGAATAAAAATTTTCGATTTCTTTTTTTGTTTATTATTTTCCTTTCCTAGTTTAAATCGCTTCTTCATAAAACTGTAATAAAGTTTGTCTTGAAAGAGCAGTATGATTTCACTAGAAATCAATTTCTACCCCTACCTATTATCATTTACATATTACGAAGTTCGCTTCTTCCGCGCTCTATGTTTTATTCTTCTTCATTTACTTTTAAATTAGATTTATGAACAAGGTTGTCAATCTAATTGAAATTAAATTATAAAGCAAAGAAGCGCCAAATTTATATGAGCGTTGGTAGAAGTATGCATCAATTGTCGCTTGAATTTTTTGGGAAACGGTTAT
Source organism: Pieris rapae (assembly GCF_905147795.1). Taxonomy (NCBI): domain Eukaryota; kingdom Metazoa; phylum Arthropoda; class Insecta; order Lepidoptera; family Pieridae; genus Pieris; species Pieris rapae. The sequence continues at coordinate 3,421,595 of NC_059534.1, read as the reverse complement.
AAAAACAACATTTATTTGAATTGTTTATTCATACCAAGGGGCACACGGATACATCAATATTACATTTATTCACGAACAACATTAAGTTTACACAAAAATACCGGTGAAGTTTCATAGAACCACAGACATAATACTTTAAACCAGCGATTTTTTAAATATCTTAGCTATTATGGTAAGTAGTACCTACATTTTGATAGGTCATAATAGTCAAATACATTCATTATAGTAAAATAAACCTTAATACTGCTACCATGTGCCTATTTCAAAGGGCGAGTCTTGAACTTCAAGATTCAAATTCATCTTTTACTTCACTTTTAAACGAGAAGAGTCAGTAAGTTTAAGTACATTTTTGGTACTTCGGTAAATATTAAGCGTATGAGTATATAAAACTTGTAAGTTATAAGCCGAACAGCGTCGCATAAATTTAAATCCTTATCGTGTTTGCGGAAACGAAAGACTGAAATCAAAACACGCAGTTTAGTCGCCATTTTGGATTTTCACAAACTTAATGGCTGTATATAAAATTGCTGCCTGGAAATGCTAACTCGACTGGGCCCGGTGCAATTAGTGTACGGCAAATAATAGTAAGTTCTCTTTCCAAACAATGGCTGTTTTGCTTTCATTGTTTTCTACATTCGAATCCGCAGCTGCTTTCAAACCGAATATCTTCATAAGGGTCCAATATACTGGATCCACATTATGAGGGCGTTGACATGAATTTATTTCAAATGCTATCCGTCAAAGTTCCGGTCGAATCGATTCCCCAAGGCTTGAAGAAATTTAGTTTGAGCGAGATTAACTACGTAATAGTAAGATTATTTTAGTCAACTAAAATTAGTCATTAACAAAAGCCATTAAATCAAATCGGTATATTGCTGCAGGACTTTAAGCAGTTTTCAAATTCTCGGTCTTATAAGACTCGCCTTTTGATTATGGATATATTTTAATTATAGAAAATTAATATACAAATTAGTAATCGTTGTTATTATAAGAATTACTTTAAATTACAATTAAAAACTCTACGTAAGTTACCAAAATCAAGAGGTCTTGGATATCTACGATGTTCCCTTTGGTCCAAATGCATGATCATAAAATTAATACGTTCTCCTGATTTTGATGATTGAATGATTTTTTCCCCTAAAGTACATATCAGCTATAGCAGCATGATATCTTATCCAATTTAGTAGTTATTTCATTTCCTACAGTACGGAAAGCTAAGACAAATTGTTTCAATTATGTAATCCAAGAACGCTTTATAGATTTTTTGCTAATTAAAATTTTAATTTCTTCATAGTTAACACCATCGTTTTTGTTAAACGTACATTTGAAAGAACGTATAAAACGCTATCGAGAATGAATTCATAGTGTGAACCAGGATCCTGGTTCTTTATAAGATCTTTAATTCAACTTACTAGTCAACATTGACGCAGCCTAACTACATATTGTTTTTACAAAAAATTACAAAAGTCTTTTATACATTTTTAATAATAACTTGTTAAAAACTCATTCTTACAAAATTCCACGTTCGAAGTTCGGTAAAATATGGACTTAGGAACACAAGTGTCGAGACGAGATATTAGTATCAGTTCAGAGAGCAGCAAGCCTGTTGTGTTGATCCAAGATACGCGGTTTACCAGCTAAACTGTCATGTATATGTCGCAACCTATCTTAATGAGCGGTTCAATCAACAGCCTCGTCTCTTAACTAAACAGCGCCGTTTAACTAGGGGCCTAAAAGATTGCAATTCAAACAGCTAGGCAAATGACGTAGATCGATGACGTTTTAATACTTGCTTAGACTGTTGATTGTTAATTTAAATTTAGTTTGACTCTCTCTCTTTTATTTTTAAATAAATATCACTCTATCGTACGATGGCCTAAGCTTTAGCCAGCCAGTTTATTAAATCTTGTTACAAACGCTACCGCTGAATATGTTTCCGATAGTTAAATGGCGCTGTTTATGCTGTTTATTAGTTAAAAGACTAGGCTGTTAAATGAACGTCTTATTATGCTAGTTGGCTGCAACATATACTTTAAAGGATAATTTTATGCAGTCATCTCAATGGTCAAGTCATCCCTCATAAAGGCCCTTCCACACTTATCTGTTATCAAAAACCTTCCGTTGTTAGCTTGGACCAAAGGGTAACCTACACATATAACTTGATAAAACACAGTCTTCACAATGATTACACTCGATACTTAAGTATGATTTAAATTCGATGGTTAGTAAAGTAGTATTTACAGAAGATAATGGATTAATCAGATCTACTGAAATACATGTGAATTAGATTTGGGCCCGTTTAATATTGGACTTTATGACGTGGGAATATAATGATTAACATTAAAACTATCCACACACATACAAATATACATACATTAAAATTACTTGATTATTAATACGCGAAAAACAGAAAAAAAAATAAAGAAACAAATATTTAAAAAAAACATTTATTTAAGTACTAATTACATTAATAAAGATAACAAAATTAATTGAGAAATAAAGAACACAATCCATTTATATTAATACTGATCTAAAAATAAAACCAATTTGCTACCAGCGCTTTTTGAAATACTGAAGTTGCTTAAAAACAAAAATTGCTTCTCGGAGCTTCTTTGCCATTCGTTATATTATGAGTCTTGTAGACGATAGATCAGATTCAAGGTGTGCGTATTATAGACAAATTAGCGCTTTCGCTGCTAAATCTAGCGTAGTTCACTGGCTTGAGTGTCATACTTGAAAATTATTGATACATATAATATGAGAGAAATACTCTTTAAGCTGTAAAGCTAAAGCTCCGAAAGACATGTATTAAAAAAAATACTTACAAACTATATTCTTGCATATTGCAACTAACTCATTAGAGAGTAAAGTAAAAACATTTACATTATTATATATTATCATAGTATACTAATCTATAAAATGGGTCATTTTAAAGTTGTGCTTAATTATGTGCCAATGAAAAACAAACAATAGGGATTGACGAATAAAAATTATTTTTGATAATGTGAAAAATATTGTTATTGGTAGTAATCTATATTCAAGTAAAGTAACTTGTAAGTAATAATTAATTTATGAAATCTTCATAATTCAAATATTTTCACGTCAGTCACGTGACACAAAATACTCACAGATTGACCAAATAACAATGACAAGCATGAGAATAATATCTTCGCCTGTCAAATCCAAATATAACTTCTTGGAATTTAATTTCGTCGAAATGTTTTCCATCGAAATATATTTATTATTTGTGTCATTTAAAATAATAAACACGTACAAAAATTGACATTTATTTAGGTGTTTGGTGGCATAAGTCTGTTACGATTTTTAAAATTCTGTGATAAGTTTGACAGGAAAAATGTCTACCCATCCTAAAGAAATTGAGACATTGAAGAATGTAATTTAAAAAAATCAATATAACATAAAATACATAACAAAAAATAAATCTAGATTTAAAACTATATTGTAAATGTAACATTATTATAAGCGTCATATTTATTATGCTTACCAGTGATAAAAAATCTAGGTAATATGAAATTGTAATTTTAATTTAGTATGTATTTACAAATGATTATGACACAAAATACTCACAGATTGAATAATTAACCATGACAAGCATGAGAATAATATCTTCTCCTGTCAAATCCAAATACTGTCTTGGAATTACATTTCGTCGAAATGTTATCCAACGAAATATATTTATTATTTGTGTCATTAAAAATAATAAACACGTACAAAAATTTACATTTATTTCGGTGTGTTTGACAGGAAAATTGACATCCCATCCTAAAGAAATTGAGACATTGAAGAATGTAACTTTTAAAAATCAATATAACATAAAATACATAAAAAAAATAAGACTAGATTTAAAACTATATTGTGTATATAACATTATTATAAGCGTCACATTATTCTGCTTACCAGTGATAAAAAAATCTAGGTAAAACTATATTGTGTATATAACATTATTATAAGCGTCATATTTATTATGCTTACCAGTGATAAAACAATCTTGGTAATATGAAATTTTAATTTAGTATTTACAAATGATTATTACGGTTTTCATGTCAATGTTGATAAAAGAAAAGGCGAAAACACCTTTATAAATTTGAGACTTGGCACCAATATTTCTTATCACTAAAATGAGTAATAATATAATCTTGACAAATTTCATAAGGATTGCAATTATTAAATACTCTGATGTAGGGGTTGTATTCTAATACTAATAATAAAAAGGCTTCAGTAAAAAAACTACTGAAAATAATACAAATTTGTCACTTATTGCTGTTTTCTTACACTGTGACGAAGAGACGTAGGCGTGGGTGTGATCCACTATCGAATTTGTACGAAAATCTCACGCTCATATCACGTGGCCAGGCCTTCTAATGTGATTACTCAGTTTAATAAAGATAGTGAAACTCGACTGAATTTATCTCTACAATTGTTTCATCAACATATACCACATCTCAATCACATCATACTATAAACTATTTAATGAGAAAAATGAGACTCTTATACTTAAAAATTATTTTACAGCTAAATATATATACAGTTGAGCTGTTGCGACTCTGTAGTTTTTGAAAGAAAAAGAGTGTAAGCGTCAGGTTTGTGACATCTAGTCGAGTTAATACAGACTTAAAATTATATAAAAATAAATCGAAAATAAAATTTGTACTAAGACTCACTTGTCATTTCTCAAGATGTTCTATGTCATTAAGTCCAGCCCGTTATTTGAGCTAGACTAAAAAAATGTTCATAAGATTATTATTAGACGGTAATTGTTCAATAGTAAGAAACAATTAGGCTCTAGACATTGACTTTGCAAATATTTGTAACATCATCTAGACACTGAAACTATGGGAAAATAACCCCAAATTACAGATACATTTAATAAATATATCGCCCCAAGTAGAGTAAGCGATTTCTATATTTTTTCGATGTTGCATAATTGTTCTGCACTCCTCGTTCTTTTTTAATGGCAGATATGTCTAAACTGAATTATCTGATGAAGATAGATCAGCGTGATGAGATTCCTGGAATTAAAAAAGTGTTGTCAAGTGTCAGGATTTCTACAACCGCCAATATATAGTCCAAAAAGATTTGGATACATATTTATAGATTCACTTAAAAAATTGACATGACAGAGAAGTTTTTGTTATATTTTCCTTATGATAGACACTTATTCCTTATTATTACAAACAATAACCACAGCACCCAACACACACACACCACCAGAGCACAATACTAAATACTGAAAGTAAAGCTACATGCACGACTTGATAGAGGATCAACCAGACTTTTAAAAACCAATGAACGATTTGTGATCAGAATTATAAAAATTAAATATCATAATTTACAATTTGTAAATTTAATTACAATAATTCGATTAACAGTATACTGTTATCGTCCATTTTACCTATAGGTGATGACATTATACTGTTGTAAATGTTGGGGTCATGCGAAGGAGATAGAATAAACATCGATTTTAGCACCTGTCATCACCTCAACGGGCAGAGAGCTACGTCGAGTCACGTGCGGCGTTTCCATGCTGTTCATCCATTGGTGGCAAGTGACCGGTAGGGGTTTGCGTCGCCCCCCATTCGAGCCATTACGAGCCAAAGCCGCAAGTCCCGGCAGCTCGGACATTGTAACAGGCGCTGGGGCAGAACCACGACGTCCTTTGTCCAAGACGTTGCCGTACATATGACGTAGGAGCTCCGGAATAGCTGCCACAACTTCACGCATGCGTTTCTCTTGTGAAGCTAAATGAAATAGCACAATTTATAAATAATAAATTTGGAAATCTTGGAAATTTTGTTTTGGCTGAACAAAGACTCGTTCTTGTCAAGATAAATTTTTAAAACTAATTTAAATTGTCAGGACGATAAAGAACTGAAATAACTAATTACAGAAAGCTTTAAAAACACTTGGTGTAAAACCAAGTATTGTTTCTTTTCTTAAAGAAAGTGAAAAGTGAGCAATCGTTACCAACAAAAACTTTTTTAATACATACCATGTAGATCATCGGCGGGCATAGATTTCCTCCTTCCCAGTAATTCTCCACTCGGGAACATGCTCAGGTTAACAGTGGATAGATTCTCTCTCAGCTGACTTCCGAATTTCGAGCGGTTTGTATTGCCGGCTCGGTTAGATGTGTTTATGTTCTCTTTTTCCTCATATTGCTCCACGGTGACCGTTTCTTCTTTTAGCTCGTAATCTCTAATGCCAAAGTAATCTTGGCGTGTAGTGGTGTCTTCAGAGCTAGTGTATGGTCGGCAGACCAAGCCCTGAGCTTGGCCGGAAAGCTCCATAGGTGGGAACGTTTGTTGGCGAACTAACTTCCAAGTATTGCCGTCTTTTAACACGGTCTTTAACCGGGTGGCTTGACACGGCGTGGTTATGGACGCAATAGAAGAGTCTGGCAAAAGATTTTCAGAGCTCAGAACCTTTTCTTTTGAGTCTTTGTTGTCACAATGGCCGCGTACACTGAGCTGAGAGTGCAACGACTGGTCGCTACCTAAAGCGCTACAGTTGCTTTTGCTAAGTGCTTCAGCCAGCGATTCTGTTCGGCTCTTCTTGAAACGGGTGTCTTGGAAAATATTGAGTGGCACTGAGAATCTACGTAATTGCTCCCTGAGACCAACTGGTTTCGGTGGGTTTAGCGAGCTCCTACGGAGCGGCAGAAGCAATTCCGAGCTGTCTGATATATTGGTTCCGGAACATGTCTCCAGATCATCATCAACCATGTCAGCGTCAGAGATTTCAGTGCGTGTCTCTTCAGCGTTCTCCTGGGCAACCAACGATTCCCATTTCCCTTGATTATAAATCAAATTCTCAAGCATTTGTGCAGAGAGATCATTGTGCAAGAATTTGTGCCATTCGGTGATTAGCGGCGTGACAACAAATTTGAAGAAACCTAAAAATAAATGCTTCTGTTACTTCTTATAATTAAGTAATATGTATGTCGAAATACGGTGAGAGAGATCAATAGTAGGAAAAGCTCTCATTAAAATTTTGATCATCAAATGTAAATTCCTTTTTCATTGAATATTAAAAGCTTGTTCAAACTTAAATGAACATATCCAGAGGCCATCATTGTGAAAAAAGTCATTTCAAGTCGCTATATTTTACTCAAAAAACGCTTTAAGATTTTGCAAGCTGTGCTTTTTCTTATAAACAATTAGGACTTAACAATAGAATTCTCAATCCAGTAAAACTGGCACTAGGTAACTCAACTTCATGAACCCTAAGGAGATTATAGGCCGTCACGTCTTTTGCAATCTTAGTTAAAACGTGGTAATATTGGGGTTATTAAAAACACCGCAATACCAAAGTAAGTATTAACAATTTACCTGTTTGAATCTTCGGGATGGATGTGGTATGGCGATCGCACAGCGCCGTCACAGGTAGGTTTAATTTGCGCTCATAGTCTCCTTGTCGGAAGAATTCCTCGCAAACTTTGAGGCTCCATTTCCTGCTGATTTCCCATGGACGACAAGGGTTTGATATATCAGCGCATTTAAGCGCGATTTGCAGCACCAGATGACGGTGGTCACTGTTCCGAAGGTCCAGAGTATTTGTGTCGACGTATGTCTGTGAAAGGAACTACAAATGAAATCTCACAAATTAAATCAAATGACAATATAATCGTTGGTAGAAAGTCACTTTGCAAAAAGTCAAGCTAATACTAGAAAATTTCAATTAAAATATATAAGAGTACATTTCTATAGTCTTTATTAGAAAAGTTTAACACGTAGTTGAGTTTAATATAGTTTATTTTTCTCAAACAACTCGTCGTTTGCGAACAATGTTGATCGGCTATTTCTATATACATAACCTAGTTACCTAAAGATTATTATCAAAAAATATGTAACGTTTTTGATTGCTTATAACGGAGCGTTACAATTACAAAGCGTAAAAAATTCGTTCTGTTAAGACAAATTAGGTGAATGAGTATCGATTCTATTGTACAATGTTTTCTCAAATTTAACTGACCGCGCCAAATACGCTTTTCGGACAAACGGAGTATGTAAACTTCAAAGAGTATAAAGGTTCAATATGAATCTCGCATGTCAAAAAATACTATTAACGAGAGTCATATTTCTAAGACGCGACTTTGTACAAAGAAACAGTCCCTAAAATATTTTTTTATTTATTTAACAATTGATGCTCGCATGTATAAAATTCTTATACCACGGTTTTATATCCTTAGTTCATGAGGTGGTGTGACCTTTGTTTTTCTTCTTTTAATTTCAATTTACATAGCACTAAAATCGTACCGCAATTTTCACCCTTCAAGAATGTTTTATCGATATTAATAGCTAATCTAATAATTTCCAACACTCAGTGGTCGTTCACTACAATAATACATTAGGTTTAGATTAGATTTATGAAAAAACACGTCAGTCGGGTCAGTTGGTACAATGAAATATAAAATTTTCGTGGAAACATAAAAAAAAATGGAGTAACGAGCGTTTTCATCTAAAATTAAATATTCATTCGTTGCATTTTTTTAGGCTCTGTTATTTATTAGGTTTAACGAAATAAAATAAATATTTTTTTCTTTTTTTTTCCTTTTTAGGTTAAAAAAAAAATTTGCCTGCTAACATAGTGCCAGTACAGTACTGTTTACCATCAAAAATCAGTCAATTTAATAACGTTTAAACAGAATTGATATAATTTGTAGTGTTTTCTAAGTTCGAATATACGTGGTTAGGAATCATCTATATTTGCGAGAAAAACATACACTTATATAATTATTATTAAACATATACGATAACTACATAAGCCTACTCATTCTAATTACATTTTGCTCGTCTAATTTGTTTTTTTTTTAAATTAATGTACCGTCATTTATGATTTTAAATAAATTTAATTATGAACGCAACAGTTATATTAATCTATACAACCATGCTTCAATTATTTGTTTCGAATACTTGAAACGTCAGGTGAGAAGATCTTTTGGGATGACGCAAAAGAAATCTAGGCCAAAGAACAATATAAATAAGAGAATCGCTTGTCTGAAATCTTCTGTGCACTGAATCTTCGCGGACGTATCTCTTTGACCCAATTCAAAAAAACAAACACAGATTAGTCATTTAGGGATGTACAAAATTTTATAAACATACTAAATCAGGATTTACAAAACTTATAGTAAAAATTATATTTGATTTTATTAGAAGTTTTATTATTGTTAGGTTTTTGAAACTACAAGAGCTAACAGGATAAAAAAGAGAGGTCGCCTTTTTCCAGGGTAGGCTGACGAAGGAAAAAACGTTGGTGTAGAGGATTGGGAAAAAATGTTCAAACAAGAGAGATGGAGCCAATTGGAGGAGGCCCATATATAATTTATTTATTTCAAGTATGTGTATTTTTTGTAAAAAAAAGTTTCAAGGAATAAATGTGGCTTAATTATTATACATATAAACTAAATCGTTACAGCGCACAAAAGTACATCACAGTTTAAAAAAAAACGTTAACTTCGACGGTTTAAAATTACTTGAAAATCGTAACATGTGTGAAATACGTAAGTGCAAAGTTCTTTTTAATAAACACGTTGTGATCTTAAAACCTCATCTGAACCAAGGTTCGAAGTCAAAAATTAAATTTTACACTAACATGAGCCTCCACAAATTATATCAAACACACCCCTAGAGTGCTCATCACAACCGTGGGTCATTGTCGCGGTGAGGTATTTATCATCATGACATGGGCTGAGATAGCATTGCACATTTAGGCCGCTAGTGCCTTCCACCTTACGAGATTACAACAATTTCTAAAGTCATTAATTTTCTTCAATTAACTATTGTTTATTATATACTGTATATTATGTACATGTAGACAAGAAACAAAATTTTCTTGTAAAGCTTGTATTGAAAACAAACTCGAAAATCATTTATTTATATAGGTAACATAATGTACACTTATGAACGTCAAAAAAAAGATACAGAAATTAAATGCTATCTATATAATAATTCTAATTTTACATTTACTGCCAGTTCTCAAATCAAGGGCGTAGAACGGAAGAGAAGAACTGGCAATAAACTCTCCGCCACTCTTTTTAATAGCCAAGTTTTTTCTTTTACACGACGTTTGTAAGGCAACCATTACACCATGTTCCATATGACATCTTGAGTAATAAAGAATGATAAAATAAATTAAATCAATATCAATTTAAAAAAAAATTATAATGCCACGACATACCCTAGAATCAATCATCAATCAAATAAGAACGATAGTTTCAAGGGTTTAAAGTACCTATCTATATTGATTAAGTTAAAATTAATAATTTAAACCAGTGAAAGGAAACATAATTTGTAGGCGAGATGTGAGTACGGTCTGCTTCGTCTATTTATTACATACAAACTGTGGCTCTAACAAGCTTATTAGTTAGTACTTCCCGGCCATACAACTTAATTTAAATTATATTTCATGTTTAAATAACTTTACTTACGACGGGAATTCACTGCAAACATTTATATTCTAAGCATTCTTCGTAGTCACAAAGTGAAGTTATTATGAAGTAATATAATTTTATTAAAATTATAATACCTACGTTATTATTAGTCCCAGCAAAAACGAAAAATATCGCCAACTTTGACTTTTATACAGGCCTTCATTTCTTTGGCCACAAATCTATGGGTTTTACGCTCGTTTCCAAGAGGATTTTCGCCAATGCTTGCTCCAAGGAATTTTTAAGAGACTCAATGTCGACATGTCGTTTGGAACAGGCCATGTCCTCTAAAGCTGACGATAATTTGAAGTCAGGTTGTGGTCTGAGCTTAATGAGGACCAGTCTTTAGCTCAGGTTGTTTATAGGACAGGGGGCAAACGGACAGGAGGCTCATCTGATGTTAAGTGACACCGCCCATGGACACTCTCAATATGAGAGGGCTCGCGGGTGCATTAACGGCCTTATAAGATTGATACGCTCTTTTCTTGCAGGAGCCTAAGTCAAATTGGTTCTGAAATACTTCAGTAGGCAGCTGGTTCCAAATAGTGATCGTGCGCGGAAAACACTGCCTTAAAAAAACGTAACATTAAAGCTGGTCTGTGACCATCCACATCTCGTCGTAATTATAGGAACCATTTGTGTCAGATCATATGCCAAGGGAAAGTCAAGAAAAGACCTACCCGCGTGATCGGTGGTATCAGAGCCCGGCCAGTCGGCATGCTGGGCGTAAAAGGAGCCGAGTATCGATTTCGGCAGACGGGTCCTTTTCGAGCAGCTATATAGCGATTTGGATGTGTTAATGAGTCGGTTTCGGCATTACCGCTATGTCCTATACAGGCACGCGTTGAAGCGCAGATGGTCATCGGCACTGTTCGCGCAGCCAGAGGTTAGTCAGATAGGTCCGGCTACAAGAACAAATATCTTCCCTGACGTACACGCAAAACTCCCGCCCGCGGCACAAAGGAGTGTTCTAATTGGTAGGTGCACCGGATAGGGGAGGTAGGAAGTATCACCGGGGATGATGTCTCAGTAGAGAAGAATAAGGCCAGCTTCGCAGTTTCTTCACGTGAAAGTGAACCGCGTTGAGGTTAGAATTGAACCCTCTAACATTGGAAAAGTCCTTTGTGAGCGAGAAAGGACAGCGAGTGCATCCGCTAGCGAATAATAACTGTTTGGATGATAGACGTCCAGAGGGGGATTCTCCACGGCTGAATCATATGTAGCCCCTCTGTCACATTCGTGATCTCTGTCACATCCCGTCCTTAGAATGTAAATTTAATAAAGTTTTTAAAATAATATATGAGTGTTCCAAATTGAAAATATTTAAAAAGTTGAAATGAAGAAAACTATTTATGGCCTGATTAGTTATGATTATTCGATATAAAAACTAAATAAACCGTTGAATATGTCTAAAAAACGAATTTGTTCAATAAATTACCTAATTAGGTATACATACACCCGAGATAAAAGAGAACATAAAAGTATTTGCCTAAGTACCTACTCTAAACAAAAAAATATAAAAAACAAAATCAAAACAAAGCTTTAATTAAGCGAACACGCGAAGTCCTTTCAATGCCGGTAAAGAGAACAACAGTTATATTATTTCTCTTAAAATAAATTGTTAAACAAACTACGTAAACGTGAAAAGTTACAAATTTTCAAGGAGAAACCCTACAAAATTCGCATAAAATTAAATGAAATACGAATTAAGGGTGAATTTTAAAAAATACCTATTTCTAGACGGTTTCCCAGAGGAGAAAAATAAATGACGAAATCATGGCACTTTTCGGGCTACTCAAGGGGAATCTGTGATTGGACTAGTGATACCTGGAAAAGGCGTTTAAAAGCTCTGTTGCGGGCTATAAAGATGTCTGAGACCGTATGGTAGTGAATATATTATACATATGACTAATTAAGCATTACAAATTAATTACAAAATGTTACGCTCATCGTACAATTTACAAAACACAGTTTGTGACTAACTAATTATTTCCACTTGTAACTGTCATATTATGTACATATCATTCAACAAACGTAAAACGGAGAAGTATGGAAAAAGGATTTTATTAGTTTGTAGTCAAAATTCAAAAAAATCAAAAATCATTCATTCATTAGACACTTATGAACGTCAAAAAACCGTAGTAGGGCTAAATATAAAATAAACTTATTTAAAAAAACCTGTTATGAATATTAGCATTCTGTCAAGTCTACTTTCATCAAACCTGGACGTTAAAGGAAAGTGTCAAAGGGAACGAGTGCAACAGAAAGTGTAGGGCTTGCTAAAATAGAAAAAGATTTACAAATTACGACGGAAATTCAGACCACATAAACCACTCGTTGGAAGTGACCTCATGGGAGGGGGAAGTATAGTATGGAAGAGATGGGCTGTCAACGTAACAGCAATCTCTAGGACCATGAAATGCCAAGCCAATAAATGTTCTTAATATGTTTTTTATTTGGCAAGTCATACATAACATACATTCTAGTTTGGCTCTGCTACGCCAAGTTTCATAAGCTCAGCAACAACCATTTATAGATAAAAAATCTGCACATCAAGTATGGGGCTGATCATCAAGTTACTTTTAAAAATTACGATTTTAATAAAAAAATAGTTTTTCTGTGACTATTAAGAACATAATATGTGCTATTTAAAACCTCCAATAAATGACGGACAAATACATTTTATATGAAGTTCATCCATTAGAGGTGATACAACTGAATCATTATTTCCATATATTATAGTTGAATTGATAATGTTTCAATTGGTTATAATTTTTTAAGGTAACATGCACCAGTTTAATATTTTATTCAGTACACGAGGGCATTAAATGCATAAATACGTAAATTTTACATTAATGTAACACCGGCCAACATATAAGAGATTTTTCTCACTAGAGATGTGAAAGACGTGTGAATGAAGATCACTATTTAGCGGTCGGTATTAGAAATAAACTATTTACTCTACTAAGATAATAGATTACTCAGCTGAAGCGTCTACACGACGGAATATAATACAAGGAATTTCATATCCAAGAATGCCATGAGAAACAAGAGGACCACAATGTTTTTTTTTTTTTATACACAATTGTATCCATGGCAACCAATGCTCTATTTGAATAATAGTCTATTTTATAACAACGGTTATGTAGGTTAAGTAGTTAATCCGTTAAAGATAGCGTTAACAGTCCTTACACGACGTCACAGTTTCGAAATCGCTTTCGAAACCCGCCTCCATTGTGCTAACTGGCGTGAATAACGCATTTACAAGCGTCTTTCAGGACGTAAATGACATGACAGGTATTTGGACTTTCTCGTGTAGTGTAAACCTCAATATTAATGCGGAACACGAATGTTTCCACTTGTGACTTTAATATTTTCATAATGGAACCGATTTATGTGGACGAACATTTCAATACTATTTATTATTGCAACAAAGCTTGTAAGTCTGAAACAATAATCTCACTGGTTCAAGTCTGAGACACGATTGTACGTCATACTTATGGCAAAAATAGAACAATATAAATCAATAATACGCTTAATGATATCATTTTTTTATTGAACAAACTGATTAATGTCACAGCGGTTGTAAGTGAAAAATTAAACAAACTTAAAAATATATTTAGAGGATGCTAATGTAGCGTTTAATTATCAGCCTTGTCTTCGAACACAGTTAATTGTTGTATTATTAGGTCAGCGACTAGTTAAAGCTAACCATCTAATTAAACCTAACCCGTTTCTTTACTAAAGATGACGGTAGTTCAAGAAAAGTATCGTTGTTGCACATCATTTATTTGAATAGAACGAATACCACAGATTACGACCAATAATATAGAATACCTTCAAATACTACAAAAACATCTTAGCGTAATGCATAATCCTCTATAACATTTGTATAAAATTACAAACACAAGACCAGAAACCAGCCTTATAGCGAAAAATCGACGATGTGTGTCAGGCACCCGTTGATCAACTATTTATCTATAAAAAACACGATCAGATACAAAAATCTGAAACCTTATGGCTAGTTTAATTTGGATGCTGCGTTTCTAAACAATGACTTGGTGCTTTGAACAAACCATTCTCTTAAGTTTCCAACCAAGGCGTCGGCGGCCAGGATTCCTTCTACCTGCCACTAAGGTAAAGATTAGTTGGACCTCGTATTTTTGGTGTTACGTAAATCTGGTTTCTTTGTCTATAAGTTCCGTTCGTTTGCATCTATAGCGAAGAGAACAGCAATATACAATCTTGGCGCTACAAAGTTCTTTATGGGCGAAATAAAAAGTGAATCAAAATCGACTGTAGTTTAGTATGCGTCAGCTTTTCACCAGCGACTGTCGAAAAATTGCAAAATATTTCACTTGACCCCATTTATAACAAGCAAGTGGAAATTTTAGTTTGCGTTCTTACTTATACTGAAGTTAATTAGTGAACCCCGATACCAAGTTATAACTTCCATCTAGTATTTCAAATTCTAAAAAATACAAATTCTCAATTTTAGTGTAATGACACAACATAAATTTTTACCCAAAAATTCAATATATAGTTCTAAGATAAATTGGACAATTATATATTGAACGTTTATAGAATATTACACGTCTTATATTCAGTCTTTAACTACTTTTACGGCATTCATTCCGCACATAAGTCTGCATGTTAATCAGCAGTATTTCTTTCCAAGTATACGGTTTTTCAATAAAATCCCTAGTAAGATACAAGTGTTTTCAATAAATAAATATTAATCGTAGCGTATATATCGTGGTATAAATTATTTCATTATAATTAGTATTACTATTATTTTCTTATATAGCCCAGTTCACATTTCTAGGATCGAGAATGTAAGCGCGTGTTCCGATTTCACCATGCCTCCTGCTGATAGAGGTTTTTTTGATAATCTGAGACAATGTTTTTAATTTCTATAATTATTATTTATTACTTAAGTTGTCATGTCGAACATGGTGTTATGGTTGCAACTCCTTACGAACGTTGTGTAAAACAAACAAAAAACTTGTCGATTAAAAAGAGTTGCGGAGAGTTTTCTTTCTCCTCCGTTCTACGCCTTTGATTTGAGAACGGGCAGGAAATGTAAAATTAGAAGCATTTCATGTATATTTCTTTTTTGACCTACATGATTAAATTATTTTTGAATTTGACTTTGTCTTTATACTTGACTTGACTTCGCCACTATAGTGTGCTGGAAGTCTTTAGAAGCGGACAGTGGAATCCGCTCTATCACTCGTCTTTCCTGGGAAGTACGACCTTTATAATTTAAACAGACCCTACTCTTCTCCAGCAACGCACTACAACGGGTATCCATGGAAGTGACTGCTTATTATGGACATCCCATTGGCAAATTTGCCCCGCTATCATACAAAAATAGACTCCATAATATATTAGTGCATAGCCGGACACTTAATACTATCCAAACAGCACATTTAATATAAGTTGAATATGCAAACGCATTAGGAAAATGTTGGAAAATTTCACCTCGCAACGATTATCCATAAAACTTGTGTCAAGAATAGTGCTTTCTAAAAGCAATTCATCATTGAATAAGTATATTGGACAAGGTGAGATCGATGCGTTCCACTCAAGCACTTTGAACACTGCACCAGGCTAATTTCCTTGGGGATATGTAAAGAATAAATGTGACAGTAGGGGATATGTAACGGCAAAATATTATAAAAGATAGTTTTTCTAGCATTGGGTTCATTTTAAAAAGAATATAATAATTATAAAGAGAAGAGTCTCTGTTTTCTTTTGAATGACAAGCGCTAAGAGGCCTGTAGGGATACTTTTTAACAGCATAGAAATTTGAGTTCTGGTAATGGATAATGTTAGCTAGCATATTTTTTATATACTTAAATTGCATTTTACACCAAAACCGAGTAATTAAAATCTTAAATTTGTACATACTAAATTAATTTCTCTAAAATACACGTGTTGCTGATAAATTAATTGTTATTAAATGAGGTTCATTATACTGTACGTGAATTAATATTCAGATATTCGCAAAAGCATTAGCAACGTTCTCGAAAATGCCTATTTCTAGTTTAGTGGCATTATCATTTATCAATAAATATTGATGTTGGTAAAAAAAACTACTTTTATTTTTACGTGCGAAAAAACAAATGACTCTAAATGATCTATTAAATGTATACCCAATCGATTTCAAAACAAAAACACAACAAACTCTTTACATACAATATATAGTGCAGTGGTGTATCGAATTAATTCCGTCACCTATCGTACCGAATAAAGCTCGTATGTCAAAACAATTTTCCCCATTGAAAATAATTGAAACATCATTAATCCGTTCCAGCTCCCAAAATTCAGTTGTTTTTTTAAATAAGTAAATAATTTCACGCTTTATTTCAATAGACATCATGTGATAACGTACGTAATACGGGTATATATGTACGTACCACTGTAATAGAATAACTCGATTGTATAAACTGTTATAAAGAATTCTGTGCCGCATCTCACTTTAAGAGAAAGGTATTGTACGTCACATTCAATTTACTTTATATTTGATTTGTTACTTTCGAAGTAAGTTTATTTTCACACGAGGTTCAATACCCTATTTTACATTAAATAAAGATCACATTTGGTGATTGACATTATCTAAAAATAATCTATTCTAAACGTAGGTATTGTATTGTCGTTTTTATCTTTTGAATCCTAACCCACGTTTTAAAGGTATAGTCAGGAATATTGACTTTTGGTATATGGCTGATTTGAGTATAAATATAAAATACGAGAAATATATAACTAATATTAGATCTAGAATTTTATCACTAATATTAGATCTCTGTTTAACTGGGCTCAACTTGAGTCTTTTAAAAACGTGCTAATACTTAAAAGGCGAGTTTTCTGGTCATTGAGTGTCCATGGGCTATCAATTAAAATCAGGAGAGCATCCTCCACAGTTCTAAAAAAACTCATTGCACTTATTCTATTAATTAATGAGTAATATTTTTTTTTTCTATTGAAATAACTCGTGAACTGTAAAAATTTAATAATCCACGTTATTTTTGAGGCCTTTATCTGTGCCATAGACCAAAAAGCGTAAGACGAATACAGATAAAAAATTATAAAACATAAAATTACTATCAACATAAAAGTAAATCAAAAAGAGTATAGATATAAATATGGAAAATAACACCAAAGTATCAGAATGTGAACAGGGACCTGGTAACAACTGGAACAGAGAAGTGGAGGAAGGAAAAATCAGATGGTACATGGTAGAGTGCAGACAAAAATGGTGGGATTTGGCGAAGGCCATTGCCCAAAAACGGTACACATCTAGAGAGAATGACATGATAGAAATATGTATTTAAATGTAATGAACCCAAAAAAAATTCTTTTATTATTATTTACAATCACGATGTTGAACATTCGCATATTTATACGTTGATCAGAGCTTCAGCAACAGTCCACTAACAGGCACCCAGTTTTGGAATTATGCTAAGACTTATTAATCGTACGCCGTGGTCCATGACCATTGAGATAGATATTTGATTGAGATTGAAGACACGTTGGAAAATAGGCTAGTTTAGGTCAATCGATCCCTTAATACAGGATGCTCCCAATACTGCCTTTTCTTTAGTTTCTGTATCAACCACAGACACGCTAGTTCCTCTTCGACTTCCATCTTGAAACTGATCGCTAGCTAATCACCAATGTTTGAATAGTCGACATTTTTGCGGTTCAAACCGCACGATGATGATGACAATCGCGCGGTTTTCACCATGTCTGAACGAGAATTTTTTTTTGTAAATAATATGTCCTGTTAAGTCCCTTACAGCAACTCCAAGGGCTGCGAATTCCAAACGCAAATGCCCTAAGCCATATAGCCAAAAGCCATAGTGTTAAAGTGAAGTAGGATGAAGAATTATCCGCTTTCAATGTGCTCTGTTGCCTTGGTCTCAAGGGACCATTACTTTAAGTGGGTGGAACTTTTATAAAATATTACAAGTCTATGTGGACCAAAACGCTATCAGTATTTAGATTTACTCGATTACGTAGTCGCGCCCTAAAAAGAGTTGCTTGATCCGCGCATAAGAATAATTTATAAAAGTGTAAATGTAATTTAATGTCCATGGGCGGCGGTATCACTTAACATCAGGTGAGCCTCCTACCCGTTTGTCCCCTGTTCTATTAAAAAAAACAATCTATTAAACGTAGATAAAACCCCTGTGTAGTTTTTCATAAGCCAGGAGCATCTTTTTAAAACGGTTAAATCACAATAGGAACGACTTTTATGTCCGACTTGAGTACTAATAAATTTCATCA
The DNA here is from genome assembly GCF_905147795.1 of Pieris rapae. NCBI lineage: Eukaryota > Metazoa > Arthropoda > Insecta > Lepidoptera > Pieridae > Pieris > Pieris rapae. Next base: position 3,402,853 of record NC_059534.1, on the reverse strand, counting down.
CTACTGTTATTGTTGGAAATTGGCAGTATTTTTAATAAAACTCGTAGATTTCTTGAAACCCTAAACCAATATTTAATTTTAATCATTTTATCATTATTCATCACACCATTTCACAATTTTAATAGAACATACTAAAAACGTTAGTGCACCAAGAGATGTTTACAAAGACAATTTGTTGGTAACAATGTTCCCACAGATACACTTATGAACCAAATTATAAATTTAATCATTTAATAGTTGTTATAACCACGTTCATTTTGGATCACTGAGACGATACTTCAAGAAGCACATATTGTCTGTTGTAAGGTTATAAATTTATAGCATCACTCTCGATCGCCAAGTACACAATTTAAATAGCTTTTTTGTTTTTTTATAGAACAGGGGGCAAACGGGCAGGAGGCTCACCTCATGTTAAGTGATACCGCCGCCCATGGACACTCTCATAGTTTTTGTTTATAGTTTGATAAATAAATCCCTATCAAAATAATTTTTATATTTTTTGTTTTTATATTTTATTGTCTTGTAATAAGCATTAAGACTTTTAAGCACCACAAGTGTTAAAGTTAATAAATAAAACTAACCTCTACAAACTACGCTGATGATCTTCAACTTTGTCTCTGAAAAATGTGTATTAAAACAATATGCTTTGAAAAAATCAGCACTAAAAAACAAAAGAAAGTCTTAAAAGACCGTGCGCGTGTTCATGTTAAACGTGACAAAACGGTGGGTGGAGAGGGTGGAATGTAACACGACAGCTAAAATCGTGCGTTTGACAACAGATGTATTATCAGGACTAGAGAAAAAAATATATGTAAAATTCTGGAGCCTGTGGGGTAATGTTAATTTAGAATCAATTTAATATATTTGCTGTTGACGTTCATAAGTGTCTATATTTACCTATACAAATAAAGTTATTTTGAGTTTGAGGATGTGTGGGAGACATCTTAAGTGGGCACTACCTACGGTAACGTAATTGTTACATTTATTGTAATATAAGCACGGCTTAATAAGCCTTAAAATTTGCTGTTTTTGGGCATCTTGTTTTCTTTGATAATTATATTGAATCATAAATAATACTTTTAAATAGCTTTAAAACTTCAAATGATTAACTCAATATTTTATTGTAGCAACAAATGTTGTAGAAAGAAATCTAAACTCATTAATAGAAATAGAATTGCTACGATTATATTTTCTTCATGAAATGTTCTTTCAATAAATTGAATTGGAAAACGAGGTTCTAATATCCCACTTGTAGTACTTTGCTCGAAGTAAAGCTAGATATATAAACAACAAGGACTTCTACATTCTGCTAAGCATGATCGAGTCTTTTGCGATTGATTGTACAATATCGAACAATAGCTATTATACGTCGTCTTTTGTTATTCTGGAGACACTGACACTTCATAGTCTGTTTCTGAAATTCAAATAAAGAAGATAAAGAAATATATATCTTAATATATATATTTCTTGTGTGCGTGTGTATGTGACTGAACTCCTCCTAAACGACTGGACCGATTTAGACGAAATTTTTTGTGTGTGTTCAAGGGGATCTGGGAATGGTTTAGATTCACAATTTTGTCCGCTGGACAATGTTTTTTTAATTAATTTTCAATTTATTAGTTGTTGTTGATTTTGGAATGTTTTACATTGGATCCGACAGACGGCGCTACCATCGCAGTGTCAAATTTTAAATAATATTCGAATTTTAATTTTAGTCTGTCCGAAATTTAAAAAAAGTTTTGTTATCATTGTGTTATATCGTGTGTGACCATGTGCTGGATCGTTAGATATTGTCATAACATTTGAATAATAATTTTCATCAAAATGGCTTATTAAAAATTGAAATTTTGAAATTAAAGACGTGTAGACAGGACAACGTCTGTCGGATCCGCTAGTATATATATATATATATTACCTAATCATTATAACCCTTAATAACGGGTTAATTCATACTTTACATATTCAAGTCACCTATTAAATAAAATTTTATATTTAGAAAACAGATCTGTCTTGCAAATTACTCAGTAGAAGGTAAGATGCATGCTAAGGTGTAAGTCACGCTTGTCCAAAATATTACAATTTGCTCTACCGCCAGTAGATTAAACAATATAATTTTATATCTACTGAACGGTGTCACTCAACAACAAAGTGCCTAGATTTAAAGGAAATGAATTGGTAAAATATAGGTTAAGAGTCGATTAGATTTAGTCAATTAATTTAACTGTTTAAAATTGTTACGCGAATATTCCGTCAGTAGAAGCATCGCCCAAGCACTTCCCATTGCTTTCCGTTTATCTAAACGCCCACGCAATTAATAAGAATTACCTATAATCCAGTCTATTCAATTGTACAAATGTTATTGCAATTATTTTTCATTTAGTATTCAATACTTCAATTATGCATACATTTTATATATAAAATATCTTAAATACACGGTTTGAAAACCTGAAGTGGCGAGTTCGACTCATTTGGTGCGATCAACACATCTTATTTTTATCAAATTAATTTATCACTCAGGAAACACGACAGATACAAGATATGTGAAAATATACGTATAAAACTTATAAGAGTCCAGTATACAGTCCTTAAATTGTTTCACAGATAAGATTTTGTTTTTTTTAATAAAACTTTGAGTAGCATAGCTAAAAATTAAAAAGATAACAATAATGAGAACACGAAGTGACACGAATTTGAAAATGTAATTTATCTCAATATATTTAAAACAAAGTCCTGTTAGTAACACCGCTTATAATGCAAGATCGGCTGGACCTATCTTAGTTGTCTCTGTTTTGGTTGATTCTTCTCCGCTTCGAATAGCAGCATAAGTAATGAAATATCGGATAAGTTATTGAATAACAATTAACTAATTTTACGATTGCAAACAGCATGTGGCGCCATCTGTTGACAAAACTGCGCATCTTTTTACATCGAATTTCTGTCAATTCAAGATTTCGAGGTGAATGAGATACATAGCCAGGCTTTGATTTTGATCGAAGACATGTGTTATCTCTTCCAAAAATGTTGTATTTCAGAAAGTGCTTTAATATGCCAGTATCGCAATATTGGCGCTAGAGAGAAGAGGCCTTATGTGTACAACTGCACTTCTACTTTCGCAATGGCAAAATATCACATTTCTGTATTTGCAATAAAAGTGTAATAATGTTATCACTTTAATTCTAAATTATGTTTAACTAAAGTTAACACATTATTATTCTGTTAGGCGGAACGTAGTTTGGCAGCCAGTAGTGCATAAACAAAGACAACATAATTACAATAAGGATTTTAAAAGGCGCCTTAATAACACAATCTATGTATGGAGGCACAAAACCCGATGTTAGTATTAGTTGAGTTTATAAAGTAAACATAAGTAATAGATTAGATGAAAACTTACGAAAATTGTTTGGTAAATACAATTAGAGGTTTAGCAATGAAACAATAGAGTATAATTGTAGGTATTATACTCTTATAACCAAATATATTTACATAAAATATTGAATACATACTATAGTAACAATCTAACCAGGCTGCACTATATTAATTAGTACTACGTGGAAATATACACGTGAATAAAAACTATTGATTTTTCTATTTTGAAATACAATACAATTTTTTGTGTAGTAATTTTTACTGTTTAATGAATATAGACTTTTTCTTACTACATATTAATCTTCTATTTAAAGGGCTCTTGAAGGTTTCTCGCATTTTTCCTAAGAAACATTTATACATCTGCAGCCAGTGTATTTCCTCTAATCCCAAAAACATAGACTAGAACGTGATAAGATATTGTTTAAGACAAAGAAGTAATAAAAGATTCAATATTTATGAAAGCGATTCTTAAGTTACATCACAGGGATAACATTAAGTAACGTTTGCATTGGGGAATTGCAAATTCTCTAGTCACATAGTTAACCTTCATGAAAATGAGTGTAAACGCCTACATCGTAAAACAGAATAATCGTCATTTATATGAAATGATTGCTGAAACGTTATAATTTTCATTTCAGTAGGTTTAATTTCCTAACAGCCGGGTTTCTCTGGGGACCTCAACATATCCATGTCACTAGGCAGCCACATCTTTGAATGCGAATGCACAGCTATTATAGACGTCTACACTGAGCTGCAGAAAATCACGAGACGTTATACTTCACACGAAAATTGTCTGACAAATTACGGACGGTTCTTCTGGTATTTTAATAGAGCTTACTTTTACAATACATCGAAACAATACTTAGGTTGGTTTATTTTAATGCAAACGTATCAAAATAATCATGTTTTTTACCGGTTCGTAGGCCGACACATAGATGGCGCTACTAGTATGAAACAAAATATGATTTTATTTAGCCATAACCTTCTAAAGAATCTATCGAAAAAAAAAACTTTGGTGGCCTTCAAACCTTTCAGCCCATCTATTTATAAATATGTTCTGAGCTTCATCACCATTCCCTATACAATATCATGGGCCAGATAAAATGGCTTTCACCTCGTTGTCCGTCCGAATTGATTTTTCTTATAAAACTTCAACATGTATAAAACTCGAACAAATTTCTTGCTTTGAATTATTTATTGAAGTAGAAAAATTCATGTGTGGGTAGAAGACAATTTGGTCACATTTTATCCGTCCACCGAAGCATCGACGTTCATTAAAATATTATAATAATTGGTTTACGTTTCAGGCGAACTTGTTATAGATAAGTGTCGACACTTGGCACTGACGGTACAGGGTGTCTTTACACTGTAATTACAGATTTCGACCTTTCATTTCAACAATCAATTCTCGCTGACCGAGATTCATAAATAATAACATTCGTGTTAACAAAATACTATTATTAATTTTACTATTTATTTGATTAACGGCACAAAACACTATCCGCCACTCCGATAACGTACTTAGCCATAATAAACCGTTGCTTACAGGCTATTTTAAAACTAATCGTATCCTAGGCGAGTTACCCTTATTTTATTATGGAAATTGGGTTAAGGGATTTAGGGCGAACGGCAGGTACTCTCCCCATTCAACGTTCGATCAACAATTTTCGACTAGAATTCGTTTAGTGATTTAGTAAGCTCTTCAGTTAAATATTTTTGCTTTTCTCCAAAAGGTGATAACATGTTTATAACATAATTTGGCCATATATTAGCGACACTGATATTATTTATGTATTCTTAGCTTCCTGTGCTTAACTGCCATATGACGATGAAGGTCGTAAATCACAAAAAAGGAAAAAAATACGCCATTCGTTTTTCTAATACTTTTCATGGTAGCCCTTAACTTTCGAAGCTGGCGAAATATAACACCCCTGTGAATCTGATACGCATGTAAAGCTCAAAACTACGGTCGTGTCGGATATACGTCCCATACCAGTATGAGAGTTATGGACAAGGCTGTGTCCACATATATATCCATCTATAACTTTCAAAATACAATATTTATGTTTCAGTTGTCATAAATATTATTAATTTATCAAGTCCTGTATTTTCACACGTTTTTCTAATTATAATAAATTGGGTATGTTGATATGACTCATAATGTTATGTAATATGAAACTTCTATGTAAAATTCTACCGTTGAAAACAAATTTGCCATGTGTGGTAGAACATGTAAAGTTTTGATTGTACTACAATAACATTTTTGTACCTAGCAAATTAATATATCTATCTCATGCCTCAAGCATTCGTTTTTATAATCACCGCACGCTATTTTATCGCCTTAGAAACAAAGCCCATACAATTTCATCGAATTGCTCAAATGGATTTTACGTTCATAACATAACAATAGGAACGAACGAATGAATATTGAACGAAACAGACAAGTTTTTCAGTTCGCCACTTATAGTGATACGACTTTAGTCGAAAAGATTTTAAAAAAGGTAAAAATATCAGAGCTTTATTTAATTTTGATGTTTGTTATACTTTTTAAAAGGTTACCAAACAGTAAATTGTGTTTTACGAAAACTTGACTCATTATAAAAATAACAAAATAAAATATGTCCGACTTTGATTTCTGTTATATCGAATTGAGTTTGAGACATTAATCTTTGATAAATAATACATATTTAAAGTACTGGATGTTCTCAACATATCACAAACAACCTACAGCATCAGGTTTTCTCGAGACGACCACTATTTCGCTGTGTATCGACAGCACCAAAGTAATAATGCATTACTACCTACAGCGCTACATTAAGCTAGCTAATGTACAGTGGAAAGTTCACTATCTGTTACCACAAGCATTTACCAAAAGTATTAACATCAAACCTTGGCGTTGTATCTATATCTATGATATATTTTTATTTATTTTTATAGAACAGGGGGCAAACGGGCAGGAGCTCAATTTATAATAAAAATATATAAATAGATAACTCAAGTTCTCGCCTCTAAACTAAAAAAAGCTGACTAAACACTTTTGCTTTGCTTCAGCTATAAATAGTTTTATTTCTCTTCATTTCTATCGTCCTTACATTATTTTATACAATTATGCAATACATGGCAAATATCTAACATGATATCTAACATTATTCAAAGTTTAAAATTTTTCTATTGTAGTACAAAGCTTTTTATAATTTATATTTTCTATTCCTGGAAGTGAAATTCAATAGATGCCGAGCACGCCCTACAAATTACTCAGTTTGGACGGGTTAATTAATAGCGATCAAACTACACGTAAACCTCTCTCCACATAATGAACACGTTCGAGTTGTATGTAGTCCACATTACAAGGTTCGGGTAACAATAATTAAATTAAAAATATTAGGCACCTGGTTCATTAGTCCTTTTACTTTGTGCTCAAACCACGAAAATTAATGCAAGTATAACATAATGAGGAGCCGACTTCAAAATGACTGAAGGCAAAATTATTCGTTGCTTAAATACATATAACTTTGGTAGAAAAATTCATCGCCACGGTGTGAATAAAATGTTAATATTTGCACATGAAACGAGTATGTTGTTGAAGGCGGGCAATTAAATATATATTTATCCATCTTGGGCGTCGCCAGAGGCAAACATGCGAGATCAAACGAACCCGTTTATAAAATACATCAAAAAACGCTATGATATTTTTATATTTAAAGGATATCTTATCTGACAAAAAGAAGGAAAGGGTGCGACATGTTCGGTAGTCAACTACAGATCATGGAATTTCAAATTTAACGGGTCATGTGGAACCGAAAGCATATTAAGAAAAAATGTTTATGATTGGATGTGGTCTTGTTTCTGTACTCATCGGTCTAAAGCGGTCTTGTCACACATACAAACTGTTATGTTATTTTTTTATAAAAAAAACGCTAAATTAATAACGCTAAATATTGAACTTGGACGATTATACTGTAACATGTTTCGAAGTACTGTCGGCCAATTAGATTTTATCCTAACGCTTCGAAAAATACGTGAAAAACCAGAACCTCGTAGCCGCGTCGTATTTGATTAGTACGCGCTGCCGGCTACGAGTCCGTATCACCTCTACGTACGTGATCGTAGCTGATAACGAATTTAAGTACCTACGGTAAACTGGTTTCTATCGGCCAACAGAAAAATCTGCTGCAATTTTTTAACTTAATTTCGTCAACGCTGTAGGCTTCAGTTGCTAAGTGAAATTTACCATGCTGTATTTATATCACAGTAACCTTATATACTCGAATATAACGTAATATGTAATCTCAAAGCTCAAATATATTATTAAGAAATGTAGTTAGCAGTGTTAGCCTGTCGGCGAGTCTCAAACCCCGAGCTCGTTCGTTTCAAATCAAATCAAATTAAAAATCATTTATTCATACAGGTAACATAATGTACACTTATGAACGTCAAAAAAAGAAATACACATTAAATGATTCTAATTTTACATTTACTGCCAGTTCTCAAATCAAGGGCGTAGAACGGAAGAGAAGAACTGGCAATAAACTCTCCGCCACTCTTTTTAATCGCCAAGTTTTTTCTTTTACACAACGTTTGTAAGGCAACCATTACACCATGTTCCATATGACATCTTGACATCTCTTAATAAAGAATAATAAAATAAATTAAAAACAAAGATTTGCCCTCTTTCAGCAGGAGGCATGGTGAAATAGGAGCATGACATACTCGTGAGAACAACACGCAAATATACGTATTTGTATACGTATATACTACGGTATAAACAACTAATCACCGCGTATACGAATTCAAGTACGACCAGTCACCACAAGTAGCGACCGTTCACGAGTATAAGGCATGGCCAGCCATCGGCTCCTTGGCCATATTTTAGGGAGAGAGACCTTTCAACCATGACTGTGCACTAATTGGTGGAGACAATAGCACTATAACAAATCGACGATCATGTCTACTACATCTTAAACTCAGGGTAGCGCCACAAGTTTTTTTAAATTAGTTAATGTATGTTATTATATTTTATAAGTCAAACATAATATTAGAAACCTACACAGAACTACAAATTATAAATCTGTAAATTAATTATCTCAAAAATGTCTTTTCCACTCAGCAAATCCAAATATTACGCGTGCTCAGCTGGAGACAAAATCTAGTTAAAAACTCTCGCAAAAGTTCAACGCGTGCTTTTCCCGTTTTTATTCTATTGCATCGGAATACGGCATTACGTGAATTAATAATTAAAACTTTTCCAAAGCGGAAAATGTTTTTCATACACTTTTTTATTTTCTACAGAACGCGACAGTTTCATTTCATTTCGTATCTTCACAAACATTCAAATGCTTTGATGTAAAATATTTCTGTTATTTATGGCTAAAATTTTCTAGTTTTACATTTCACAAACATGAAAAAGTATCACTGAGAAAATTTATATTTATTAGTTATTTTTTAATTTATAAAAATATCGCCACAGTTACAATGTCAGAGGGCTCGCGAGTGCGTTGCGGGCCTTGAATATTTGATACGCTATTTACTTTCTAACTAATAATAATAATAATAATCTGTATTTATTGGCTCACAAAACTTCATACATGATAAGTTAAAGTCGTTGGTCATAAGAAACGTCAGATAGGGGTGGATATTAAGAATTTCATTGGTGTACTAACTACTAATAACTGAATCAGCTAATTATCTGGTGCTCAGAATCGAACTACGGATGCATTTCCTATATTAAGTTTCGTCCTTTACTAGAATAATAAATATTCACTGATTACAGATAATATGTTGAAAGCTTTTTGAACCTAAAAAATTGCGTGAAAGTTGGTTGTTCCCGTTCCAGGGGTAGCTTCAACGTGTCTAAAATAGAAAAAAACGATACCATCATTAAAACCCAGTAGACCAAGGCTGAGCGAATAGGTCTTCGAAATTGGACGCAAAAAGCCTAAGATAGATTTCAACGTCGAAGTTTAAGGCCCATAAGCCAATTTAGTAAGACATTAACAGCTGTAAAATAAAAACATTTTTTTGGGCAATTTTACATCCTCATAAAATATCTTCCTTTGCTTTCTATGTTAATCCTTACTCGAATAAGTTGTGACCTTTCTATGTCGACGTTCGTATTTTGACGTCTTGGAATGAAAAAGTAATATTATTGTTGCTTATTGAAGTAATACTCGTTTTTTCTACATACGTACGAATAAGGCGAAAGATCTTTTTTTTTTATAAAAAATTCTGTAATTGAAGTATAACTTCTAACGTAACGTAACTTTATTAAAAACGTTTTGACGATAAAAAAATAGTCTAACCAAATGTTCTTTTTATGCATTTGGAGTATAATTTTGTAAATGTAAAGTTGTGTAAACAAATAGATTAGACACACGCCGTACAACGACACTGAATTTTGTCTAAATACATGCTATCAGAAGGCAGAAACAGCCTAGTTGGTGGCCTAGTGGTGCCTGGTTATTGCGCAATATTATATACATACTAGAAATAAGAGGCTAATATCTTAGTTTAGAGGCTGATTTTTAAAGTAGGGACGATGATGCCTATAAAATGCATTTAAAGTACTATATAATGCTACACGTAGCATTGATACTTAGAATTATATTATAATCACAGAAAATACTGGTTCTAACTTAACATTTCAAATAAGTACTCCGCGAAGGCATATCTATTATATCATATACTTTGAGACTTTTAAATAATGGGTTGAAACTAAATTTGAATCATATGAGATATAAAAAGTCAAACAAACGAAACGTTCAAACCGTTTTTGACTTTATTGTACTTTTGTTGTTTAGTTTTAAAAACTTCTAACATATCGTTAATATAACCATAATGAAAATGTTCTTGTTATTCTATATTTATTTTCTATAATCCAGGTTCCTTTTTCTGAAATTGTGAACACACCAGTCTTGGTACATCATTCTTGAAGGTTATCGGGTCACGGTTGACCGTGCAAACCGGGCGGGTTGTTTATAATATAATATTTCCCCTATATTTATAAAAACTGTCAGGAACTATCAGGAAAGTACTTATCTCCTTCCATCAAAGCGTCAAAATATTTTGATAGAAGGAGACGAAAGAGTATTTTAGTTTTAATGCTGTTTTGATATAATTTTTATGAACGTTGATGTCTTGTATGGAAGGGAATTTAGTCATCGCATTATGTTACCTTTATCTACACGTAACCTACACCAACACGAAACTTTTTAAAAATTTCAATCATTAGTACCTGACAAACGTATACAATCAAAAATATTTTATCTTTAAAAATAGTATCGAATGATGTCTTCATAAATAACTTTTAAACAACACACGTTAATTCACGAGTCACGGAAGCTATAAGAACATAATATTCAACTGAATCAAAACTTTCATAATAAAGTCAATAATAATAGACATGTCCAATGCACTTATGAAACTTCATAAATACACGAAGTACTGTGAAAACGTGTTTCGGGCCTTAATGGATATATAACAGATGCTCGATTTGTCCACAATCATGGCTGATATCTGGGTCAAATATGGATCAATACTAATTAATTATTAAACGCTAATTCTATCTGATATTATTATTGCAATAATATGTATTATCATAATATATTTACAACAGATAGCTAATATGCTATCTTACTTTTTTTACAACTAAAGCTATTCAGACAACTGCTTCTATTGAGCAGATAAGCTTCTTAAAAGGACGTAGTGATACTTGCAGTAATATTTAATTAGCTATTAATAGTTTAAATTAGATAGTGTGATGGATTGGCGAAGAGACTTAGTTCTACAGCTCACGCGGTTAAAAAAATTCGCTCACTGACTAATGTCGATACAGCTAGACCTTTTTTGGAAAAGGGATACTCTTCTTTAATAAAATCCCAATAAAATCCCAGAGGCTCTTTTGTCTCGACCTTTTAATAAATTTTAGAAATGTATTAAAGAAAATCTAGTTTATAAAAGGGCCTGGGCCTAGTGCTGGGCAGGGTACTTCTAATTAATTTGCTATATTTGTTTTAAAATAAGTGTTGTTTGATGATTTCGTTTATTAAAAGAGTACCAAGAGTTTTTTACGCCGGCTTTTTCGTTCGGTTCCCTCTGTCTTCTTTGCCGATGAATAGGGATGCCTACAGGTTCAAATTTAATGACGTGGAATAAGTGATAGTTGTCTGTCTTATGTTCCATAATAAACGTATTTTATTTTTATGTATTAAGATTACGTTTTATATGAATCCAATTACACTCGGTGACCACAATAGACAGTGCTATAAAAGTGTGGCAATATTTTTTTTTATATCTTTTAATTTGATACTTTTGATGATTTACTAATGTCGATTTTATAAATCTTACAACGATATGTTTAGTATCAAATAAAACTATTTGCGATCGATTCAGTAAGGATTTAAATAAACAATATTGCATGACGGGTTTTAGAGTAACTTATGATGTCTCATTTTTGAATATATTAAAAATAAACTAAAATATGTAACTACGATTTAAGAAAACGTTTTTTCAATGATTATACAGTCAAAATTTGTTATAACAACATCGAAGGGACTTCTCATATTTAGTCGTAAAAACCGATAGTCATAACAACAATGACGTTGTTATTAGGAACCTTATACAATTCAGCCGGGACCTTTGATTATGGTATATAACCGGTACGTTCTTCTTAACTAAGTCGTTGTAAACGGTTTTGACTGTATTACTATGTATCAAATTCAAATATATACCAACTTGAATGTTAGTAAACCCTTAAATTAATCTAGGCATTGATCTAACAGCTTCCACAGCTTATGCAAAAACAACCCGTAATTCGTATAACTAACATAATGGTACAGATATAATATCTAATTACGTATTATATAGAAACCTAGAAAACAGAGGTATCATTTGAATTGCATTACTGAAGTCAAAACTAAAGTATGGAAAAATGTTTCCGAGTGAAGTTCGAGTTGTAAGCGGCCTGTCCGTCACTTGTCTAGGCACTTGCATACTATTATTAAGAAAATAATTACCTTAAACTGGCTCAGGTACTCTTGCTGCCGGGTAATGTCTGTGGCGAGGATCAAGGAGCTGATCTGTCCTTCCAGCTTGACTCGGACCTCACGGTCCAATAGCCCACTCTCGATGAGACAGCTAATCGCTGAGCGCCAGTGATGATTCTCCAGAACCGATGTGTTCTAAGGGCGAATATGTGTTTTTGTATACTTTATTAATGTATAAGTATTTTAAGAAAACCTTTAAATATTACACGATTCAATCGCCGAATTGTACATACAGCCTAAAACACCTCGAGACAAATAATTTACACGGCATTCGTATATATATATATATATATATATATATATATATATACGAATATATATATAATAGAAATATATATATATATATATAGTTACAAATATGTACCAATTTGGTAACTGTGTGTATCTTATATCAAAGTTACCTGGTATAGGGCAGCGAGATGATTCGATGTGGCAATCAGGAATGGTTGATTCACGCCCGGATGATCCATGTCATGAGCGATAGCAGCCAATAGAGATGCCATTATTTCCGCTGGTTCCAAGTGCTCACGGATCTGTGAACAACGAGAAAATTATTTATATCAGTTGGAGTCTTTGTTTCAACGTCAAGCAATATCTCGCCATACTTTGATTTTATTCAATTCCATTACTGTAAAGTACTCGTATATCAGATTAACACAAGACAATTTAAGCCTTTGTGCCATTTTAACTATAGAGATATACTAGATATACCTCTTTTTGTGTCGTGAATTTGTCTTTGACGATATAAATTCTTATAACTTATTTTTAAACAGTATCATAGAAATTTACCCTTACAAAAATATACATTTTCAAATAAAAATTGATCTTGGCCTTGAAATAAAAATATGTTTGAAAATAAAAAGACGCTAGACGGGTTATTGCTCCGTGGTTTAAATAATATGTATCTCATAAGATTCCAGTAACGTTAATAGTTTACTTTCAAGAATATAATATAAAAATGTTACGGTAGTAAAATGTAAAGCATATTCTGGTACACAGCATAGCGTGCAATTTTGTTTTAATAGGAATTTTACATAGAAGTTACATATGTTAGGTATCATCTTAATATATATATTTCTTGTGTGCGTGTGTATGTGACTGAACTCCTCCTAAACGACTGGACCGATTTAGACGAAATTTTTTGTGTGTGCTTAAGGGGATCTGGGAATGGTTTAGATTCACAAATTTGTCCGCTGGACAATGTTTTTTTTAATTAATTTTCAATTTATTAGTTGTTGTTGATTTTGGAATGTTTTACATTGGATCCGACAGACGGCGCTACCATCGCAGTGTCAAATTTTAAATAATATTCGAATTTCAATTTTAGTCTGTCCCGAAATTTAAAAAAAGTTTTGTTATCATTGCGTTATATCGTGTGTGACCATGTGCTGGATCGTTAGATATTGTCATAACATTTGAATAATAATTTTCATCATAATGGCTTATTAAAAATTGAAATTTTGAAATTAAAGACGTGTAGACAGGACAACGTCTGTCGGATCCGCTAGTATCATTATAGTAATATACTATTTGTAGTCATAAAATTTAACATTAGTAAAATATATGTTATCAAATTACTATGTTAATTAATAATTACAATGTTTCATCGCAGATGATCATTAATAGAGTACCTTAAAAGGTAAGGTGATTCTAAAAAACTTATATTTTCTTAAACGTAACTCCGAATGTTCCCTTTAACCAACAGGCATTGATAAGTCAAATTGGACAGGTTTGATTTAGTACCCCGACTGGCGATGGTGCAGTCTTCCGACATGCATATTCGGGAGTTGCCAAGAGCTTGCATAGCGCCTAGACGTCTCAATGCATTTATATACTTGCCAATTCCACTGAACATTTTCGCTGTTTGTGCAAATCAAAGTGTCTAGTCTTTATCATTAAACTTTGTTCTCTATGAAGACATTGTCTTCAAGATGTGATTGGTTTCCTGAAGGTATATTTTTTGCGCAAATTAACTAAGGGAATATAAAACATTGAATAATGGTTGCTCTTAGGTTAGAATGACAAAGATTTATGAAGATTTTCCTTATAAAATCTCGATATAGACATAAATAGACAATTTTCCACATCGCTACATTTTCTATTGAATTACCTTCAAAGAGCTTCTTGGCACAATAAATAACTCTAAGTATTAAACACTGAAGGTCGATCTAACGGAAAGTATTGTGTCCCCAGATTACACGGCAGAAATAGGTACCGAGAAATATTGTAACCTGAAGAGGCTTATTACATTTTCATCTAAAATATATACAATTCGCATATTTTTCGTTTATGTTTTGTTTAGATTTACGTGTAGTAATTATCTATAATCGCAGTGTTGGCCTAGCCCCTATCCCCGGCTTTCGTCCCTAATGGACTTTCTTTCTATGTGCGCATTAAACATTTGCTCGAACGGTGAAGGAAGGAATGTTAAAAGTAGATTCATTGTTATCGATGTATTTGATTCATTTGAACATCGCTATGAAACTGGTATGTCTAAAATCTAAAAAATCAACAACATCCTACTTTATAAAAATATTTTTTCTTTAAACAGAGGTCTATTATTTTACGAATTCTGAAAAGTACAAATACATATACGGTATCCACTTTTACATTAAAACATTGCTTTTAAATTTATGTTTTCTTTTTTCTAGCACCACCTGATTTTAAAGTGACCCAAATCTAAGACAAAAGCAGATATGACAGCTTAAACTTCTCACGCGAAAAGAGTACAACTGTCTTGTTCCAACGGATTCTTCAAACGAAAGACAAAAGAGAGAAAAAAGAAAGAAAAATTACGTTATATCAAACGTCATCTAATGAGTTACGAAACTCTGTACTTGGCTTTATTCACGGGAGGTTAATATAGTTTTATGTACATACGAAAATCACTAAGTAAAAATACACTAAAAAACACTTATTTAACACATTTACAAATTAATATGAGTTTAAACTGTAAAAAGTAATTCAAAAGTTCTTTTTTTCTTCTAAATAGTGTGTGTTCCGCCATAGACCTAAACAGACCACGATGTGTCCTCCACCATCACGATTTATTTTTTTAATTTATGGAAATAGTTATAACTGTATGCCAGTTTCAAGTAAAAGGTAAGTAATCTACACACGAGAAAAATAAAGAAACACATCATAAGGAAACAAAGAGATAAGCTAGTTCAAAACATAATATTTACATAAATATTAAATCTTAATATTATTATTGATTATGTATTGGAAATAAAATAATACATTACAATACAATAAAGGATAACGCAAAAGGCAGGAGATTTTATTCGAAAACGGAACTGTAGTAATTGTAACGAATTCAGAAAGGAAGTGCGGACATATTGGGAACAAGAAAAGAAAATTTGGTCGAGTCACCAATAACTTCTCCACACTCACAAATATTACTGTCAACACGAGTCACTATTATTTCATCCACCGTACGAGCGAGTTGAATACATACATAGACTTGAGGTCCGAATGGTGCACAGCTGAGGACTGAGAGTCCCACAGTGAAACTACTAGACCAAAACTGGTGGTAAAATTACAAATACAACTAAATATTTACCTACGACTACAGTACTATACTTGCTACTTCTAGCAAAGTATTTATTGAATTTGGAGCGTTCCTGAAATTACTGCATCCTAAATGTTGTGTTTCGTTAAACAGTATAGTAATAAAAGTAACCTTTAAATATATTATTCATCTATTACACTTCAAGGGAAGGATGTGATCAAACCAATTTCATACTAAAAAAGAATTCGATTCGATACAATACGCTCAACAATTTAGATTATAAATTCTATAAACCCCTTATAACGATAGTGAACCCACACCTTCGTTTAATGCATCTCGATCTCGCATCAACGACCTCGATTCTCTTATATGCAATGTTCATTAAAACGACGCCACCGAAGGTCGGACCGCTAGTCAGAATAATGTTATATATAGGTTTTAAATCACACGCTTTCTCTCTAAGTTATTTAACGAAACCCATTCCTGGACTGGGAAGCATTTCACTCGACTCTGAATTTTATTACAAATATTTTAGTTTTACAACTTATTTTGACTTTTATTGACTAATAAAAATACTGTAAAATTTTCAGGTCAAGTACAATATTTTTTTTTAATTATAAAATAAATAAATTTCCATAAAAAATATTACGTTTCAAAAAAAATCTTAACTATAACTAAACAATTACTTATTATAGATTAGGTACCAAATGCTAACAACACTTTTTTAATAATTGCTCAGTGTACTACCGAATATATCAAGCTCTGTATATGTACAGTTAATTTCGTTATATTCGTAAAAACGTGCTTGTTTGCCAGTTTAGAATTATACACAGGTAATTTGGAAGATTTTTCTTCCAAATTGTATATTATCATTCTGTATATGATTGGAAATTAAACGAGCTTTATTATTATTATTTGTAAAATGTAATGTAAGTTTACATAATTACGAGTTAAAAAACATGTTACAACTTAAGTTTATATTATTGTAAACAAATAGTTATATTTATTTTAAGATCGTAAATTAAAACAAATGAATTACTTACTTATATGAAATAAAAAACTCTAAATGCTACTCTTATAATTAATTTACGTAATTGATTAATTATATTCATTACTTTATTTGTCTTTGGACCTCGAAATAATTTTAAATTATAGAAGTAAAACGAAATAATTAATACAACAATCAAATAACAGAACACTTTAAAAATTCAAGAAAAGTTTATCAAATACTGAATCAAATGCTAGGACGCTGTCTATCGATGAGGCTTTTATGAAAAGACTCATAAGATTTCTCAGTTAAACAAATGGCTGACAACTTTGCCCTACGTTTCAGCACTACTGCTGAAAAAAGTGTCGCTGACTGTGATACAAAATTATTAAACACAGACATCACCTGTGACCAAACGAAGCCAAGCCTATAGTTCCAATACGCGACCGAAGAAAATTAATAAAATGATACATACTCTAAATGCTCGGAGAACACCCGGCCTTGACATACATAAACATAAAAGTCTCCTGCAATAAGAAATCTAATTAACCAAAGTATTCTATACGGGCTTTATCCAAACCATCTTAAACAAGGATATGTAAGACCTGTCTTTAAAAAGAAAAGACTATGCCAACTAGCGTCCGTAATATAGGGGAACAAATTAAATCTTATTTTAAGCAACATGATATACACATAATATACAAGAACCAATTTGGGTTTCAAGCAGGCAAAAATACCTCGGGGCTGCAATCGCGTTTTACGGACGAAGTAAATAATAACCTAGATCGTAAAAAATATACTCTAACTTTATTTATAGATTTTTCAAGCGCTTTTGACACTTTGGATCATAAACAACTTGAGGATAGATTTAATCATATAGGAATTTAGGAGCCACTAGGCACTTGGTGTTCAGATTATTTAAAAACTCGTACTTATGTAGTGAAAGTAAACAATACTCAGAGCGACGTAGTTTCAGTAACTGAAGGCACGGCCAAGGCTCAGTCCTCGGGCCACTCCATTTTGTGACGTACGTAAACAAAATGCATAACCAAGTTGAATACTCCACTTGTTACCAGTTCGCAGATGATACATGTTTGTTACTTGGAAATAGGGACCCTCATAAACCTATTGAACGATTACAGTCCGATTTTAACAACATTCTAAAGTGGTACCACGACGCTAAACTTATACTTGATTGACTTTATTGATAAGACAAAACTGCTTATTGTTAATTCAAATTCCATCAAGGATGCCACTGATATAGCATTGGCGGCTTATAAACACGCATGTCTCCACAAATCAACCGTGAGCAAGTGCCCTTCTATACAAAATAGTTGATAAACAAAAATATCTGAGATTAATTACCTATAGACAAAAACATGCATTGGAATCAACACCACATATCCCATTTAAAAGCAAACTTTTACTTTACAACGCGCTTTGCGAGTCTGTCATCAATCGGTTTAAGTAGCTACGGTAGAACTTATACGACGTATCTCAACCAGATAAACTCCAAATGCGAATCCTCAAACACGTCGCGTCAAGAAAAAAAATTGCCAATAATAAATTGCAAAATTCTGCCAATAGGAGAAAAGTAAATAAATGTCTTCTGTCGAGCACTTTTTTTCGAGATGCCATAAGAAAACGAGTGGAGCACGACGTACAGACTCGAGCCGTAACGCAAGTTCGGCTCTGTTCATCGAGAGCAAACAACGTATATGGCGAGAGAACTTGTGGTATTTGCTACCGCGGCTAATAAATAGTCTACCCAAGCAGATAATAGGTAGCCTAACACTAACCAACATAATTTAAAAACTACTTTATATGCATTTGTCGCGCTCCTAAACAAGACTGATATGGTTGCATTAATGCAAACCGGCGGTATTCTAATGTAACATTTCGTGATATATTATATTATTTTGTAAATAAAGAAAAAAAAGTAACATTTTTATTATTAATGTGTTAAAATATGTACTATTTTTTATTTGGTACTAGATAGTGTCAAGTTAGTACTTCAATTAAGAGACCATTACTAATAACAATTACATAATACAAAAGGAGTATTATATATGATGTTTAAATCGTAGGCGAGCTAATAAGGAATGCCAATTAGAAATAAATTCAATAATAGCCGGCTTCGAATTTCTGCACCGAGCGAGACATTTGTAAAGAGCCTGTAGACGTGAAGACTTCCTATTAGATTCGAATTGCAAGATAGTAATTTTAGACTTGGTCCTTTAGTATGGAGTAATGTTTACCTTAGGAAAATTACACATTAGAGTTTATTTATTTATATGTATATTAGACTTTTACTGACGCAGACTTTAACAAACGCCTCGTTTGATAAATGATACACAAAGTAGACAGAAATTAAAGTTTTAACACTATGTAAATCTTTTTTCAAGTTAAAAATACGATAGTAGGGGAGGCCACGATAGTAAATGGGGATTTACTCGAGCGTCAAAGAGACTTATTGGGTTTCAAAGCTCACATAATAATAAGAAAATAATGTTTTATAATGTATGCCTTTTCATCGGTGGGAGGTGTTATAGATTTTCAAAACTGTAAAAAAAAACTGTGCCATGCCGTCATACTCGACCGCTTCAGATATTGATAGCATCCATGTCCTGCATATTTTTAAAAATGTTCGTACGTTACTCGAATAAGTGGATTTTAAGTGAACCTAAATAAAGATCCCATCTAATATTCTGACGCAAAAAATCGCTATTTTTAAAATACTCAAGCGCGTCAGATTCAGATAATTAAAATATATGGTTCATATTTATCCTAGACGTGATGTCTCATAATCTGACTAATACTAAAACTAATCCTGATGATAATTAAAAAAAAATTAAACCATTGAACTTAATTGATTGATAAGGAAATAGCTAAAAGTGTATGTTGTTCAAATAGAACTTGTATTTATTATATAATAATTTTAAAATAATGCTTTAAAAAGTCATTAACTGGAAGAAGCGGTTTACTTCGGCGATATTCAAAAATATTTATAAATTTTTCTCACGTTTATAATTTAATTTTATTGAAGTAGTTTTATCACAAAATGCACATCCCATGTTAAAAATACTCATAGTAAATTTTCTTCAACTTATATAAGCATCATGCAGCCGGACTTAAACTTTATCGACGAATTTTTCTTACTTCGACATGTGGAAATCGTCAGATTACATACATATTTTTCGTCGTCCTTGAATTATTTCCTTAAAAATTACAAAAATTGTCAGATTAGTGAAATATATATCCTTTTTAGCATGTTAACTCACCCTACCTTAATCTGACGCGCTCGAGCATTTCTGAGGATATTTTTTTACTAATCTGATCTGTTATCCTTGTCGGGCGGCCATATATAGGACTCATATTTAGTAGAGGTACTTGACCAAATAAAACCATTATTTCAATTAGACCACCTAAAATGGAACTTTTGAACGTTAAATAAAATATTAAGATAATATATGACCAGGTAACAAGGTATCCCCTATATATTAATCTGCCACGCTGTAGTAAAACCCGAAATCCCCTCTTGGGCTCCCATACTACAATGTGTATCAGTACAACTTATGTAATTCAAAAATATCAAATCAAACTACTGAGAAAACATTTCGATAACGCTGTTCAGTCAATTAAAATAATATTATCTCAATTGGAATTAAATAAATTCTGGTAAATAAATTTCAAGAACTGTAAATATTTTCCAGTCAATTACCATGTGTAAAGGAATGTTTGCAGCGAGTCTAATTAATTAATGAACGTGTAGTAGATATACGTCGAACATTGACACGATATTGGAACAATTATTTCATATATTACTATAAAATCGCTTGGTTTGGCTCGTCATCGCCCTATAAATCAATCAACGCATCGTCTCGAACTGTATTCGTTATTAAAGTATTTTAACGTGTTTATTGTAAATAATGAATTTAAGGTAATAACAAAAATGTTTGTAGTAAAAGGTCAGTATGGATTGACTACTCTGCATATGTTAAATATATCAACTAGCTAGCAAGCGTGCGATCAGCCTACCAAACTCTGGCTTAGCATTGAATAATCCATGCGCATAATATAAGCTAGCTTAGAACCTTATACCGATAGAAAAACAAAAACTAAGTTTACGAAAGCAACGGCAAGGGGCTGCTGACAGCTATTAATAAATGATTTCTTGGTATTGACAAGACAGACTGGCGTTTAGTGTCTTAAGAACTACTTAAATGTGCAGGAATGAAATACATTAGTAAATGTTAACTTGTTAATGATGTTTGTCTGTGTAATTATTTCAGTAATAATTTGAAATATGATATGACATCTATGCAAATAAAAATGATTCGTAGTTGAAATATGTTGCTAAGCAGAAAACTCGAAGACGTCTGGGAACACATTCGGGTTTTTATTTTTTTAATGAATTTTAAATGGAGATATAGAGAAAAAAAAAGAAACAAAAAAATTTAAACATAATTCTTTTTTTTAGTACCTGCTTAGGTGCTTTACTGTAGCAAAAGGTTCCATGTTGGTACTTGGTTTGTAGAAACTAAAAAGGTACGCTAAGTTAAAATCGTATTACGGCGAAACGAAGTTTTCGGGGCTAACTAGTTACCCTAATCGAAAATACCGTCCATGTTATTATATCAATCCAACAAGATTGAATTTTTTAAAGAAATTAATTGCCATATGCCGCGACATCAAAACTAATATGCATTCCGTAATTATATTGTTTATGTGTTTGAGAAAGATGTTTTCAATTGAAAGAGTCATTTCATTTCACTTTCAAAGAGTCTATTTAAAATACATCTAAAAATTATATAAGTTTATGTGGTTAGCGTTTTTATATTTATGAAAAATAAGGAAAGGTTTTAATGGAATTAGGTTCGAAACATATGGATGGCATCAAAAACCTCATTTTTAAAAAAACCCAAGTCTGTTGGTCTTCGGAAAAAAGTTATTAGATCCTAATACCAAGTCTGTTCATTTATACAGTTCCTATTTCAGGGTACTTATTTTTCTTTCTTTTGCCGCGCTAGGGAAAAATCGAAGAAAATAAATTGTTGTTAAAACGATGCGCACACACAAATCTACACCCTGAAGTTAGCCATAGTCAACATTTTAATTTGATTTGAGATATTAAATATACATTATTTAACTAAATAATGCGTTATTATAAAACTTATATTAATACTTTTTTTCAATTGACATTGTCGTTTTTCTAAAACGTAGAAACAAATTTTAAAAGATTTTATCTTGTTACCCCACAGATGTAGTTATACATATATATAGATTCTAACGCATGTGCAAAAGCACACACATGTCTTTTACTTGGGGTAATGCATTATGCATATCTCTCCCGACAGGTCTGCCTTGTGGTGAAGGGTTATGGGACTCCCTACTGTGCATAACTATGAAAACTACATCAGCAATTGCGCGTGACAGGATACGCCTACCCTAGCCTAGTCCGCATTTCGCCACGCGATCAGCCGTAACTTCTGTCTTCTGTTACGTGTTTAGCTTACCTTACAGTGACGAAATAAAATATTAAACATCGTTTATTTTAAATAAATAGTTTAAAGAACACATAAAATACAATGTATCTCACAATGAATACACATTGTATAAAATTACAATAATTAGTTTATTTATACTGTAAATTTGAAGCTTATGTTTGCAAGAAGTGCCTTCGATTTTGATGATCGCTCAGTCAGTCAGTGAGCGAGTGACAAAGTGAACCACACTTCAATTCTATAGATCAATTCGATTAATTCAATTTCTGGGTGGGGCATGGAACTTTTTAAAAGTATTATGTAAGCGCTAATTTCGAAACTGTTTGATCGCCGTTTCTCGGATATACCTGCCCCCATAATACTGCGTTTATGTCGGGGGCTTGTCCCATCATAGTATGAGATTTATGAAATAGCGACTACAATGCTATTCAATGTTGAATGAATGTATGCGATTGTCAATGCGCATACATAGGTAAGTGTACTATAATATCTACTGGGCAGAAAATTATTCATCAGGTTATTAATCGTAGACAGCTGAGGCATTAAAAATATTATATTATAATTGATATAAAAGCAAGCACTATTTCTCGGACATTGACCTCACTCATGTAAATTGAATTTTTTCTCGACCGCACGTTTTAGGGTTACTTAAACATATTTAATTATGAACCACGCCTTAGATGGTATCGGGTTCCAAAAATTAGGTCAACAAAAGATAACAGCGGAAAGAATCAGTTACGACATATTACATATTGTATATTTACTTACTGAGAAAGTTAGATTCGATTTCAGTGTTCGATTTTTAAAATTAATTAAGATGATTGATGATTATATAATCAGAGATGTCGTTTCAATTTAAACGATCGAAATTCAAATGAAAACAAACCAATTCCCAAGAATCACAGACGTTCATACTCCGTAACCATTAATCCATCAATAACCCCAGGCCATCGTTTCCACAGGCAACAAAAAGGTCACAGACAAGAATTTTGTAGACTAATACATAATTCAACACTATAATAGGAGGTTGTTACGTACTCATTATGTTATTTTAGTACGATAATTTTTCTCTGTACACGACAAAAGTCATTTAAGCGCGTTGAATAGAATTGGTGAAGCACTAACAATTCCGGTTTTGGTATGAATCAATTTTCGATTTAAATTGCTTTGGTAGTCCGTTAAATAACTATTAATTATACTAGAAACAAACTCAAGAAAGGACACGGGCAATAACCAAGCAAAGCTAAAGCACATACGTCAGTGTCCGTTTTTCGTTTTCTGGTATACATAAAAGACAAACGATTGTGTACTAATGATTTCTAATATATACCAATATTAGTAAACTAAAATAAATAATTCAGGTTAATTTGAATAAAAAATTCAATCCGTTAAAAAAGTTTTTATGTAAATGTATTAAAGTTACGTTAATTAATAACAAAAAATAATATTTTTTATTGACGAATGTATAATCCCCATGCAATATTTGCTTCAGGTCGGGGAGACAATAATTAACGCCGACGATGACAGAAGGATCGCGAGTGCGTCGTCGGTCCTCAAGTTGTTTTTATATAGATTTCTATCTAGACAAAGTGGTTCAGAAATTCTTAAAAATGTGAAAAACTAAGTCTCGATGCCGAACAAAACTTCCAAAACAAACAGGGCTGAAAACAAATGCAAACCCTTTGAGTTTCCATTTGACTTATCGCACATAAAAAATAGCAAACAACGAATTAGAAAAAGACTTGAAAAACTTTGCGATTCACTGAGATGCATATAACATCCTTTTTCGTATTACTCATGCTATTTAATTCGCTTCCGTTTTCACAAGAATAATTTCCATCGATTCCGAGAAATAATTTTAATTGAGTAACACATCGAGAAAATCTTTTATAGCTTAAAGAAGCAGTAATTGCTTAATCGACTGTCTTTTGCGCTTAATCAATTTTATTATTAGTCTTATAATATTAAATAAATGATTATTACTGTTCCGGCTTTGCATTCTTGTACCTTTATTGTTAATATTGTGGATTAAATTAGATTTAAAAAATCCACGTTACTTACATAATTTACATCGAGAAGTTTCGTGAAAGAATTTTTCTAATAGCTCTAATTTAAATGTATTCGTAAATATTTTAATATTTCCTCTTCATTATGTGACCATTAAGCACCTCTGGCATATACAGTTCTTAATATTAGACTCCTCTAAAGGGCATTTATAATCCTTCGTCGGACGTGCTCCAACATAATGTATGAATTAATACACGTAATATCATGGACAGTGCTGTAAAGCACGATTTTCAAACAAGCCTCAAATCCCAAACAGGCCAAAGTTTGGACGAACAAACAGAGAGATATAATTCATAAACCATACAGCTCTATATATGCCGAAGCATATGAAAAACTAACTTTTAATTAAAAACTAATCGATTAACAAAAATATAAAAAACGTCTAACAAAATAGTATTGTCACTATCTCTTATTTTTTTATGTTACAGGAAACTCACATGATGTTAAGTGATACCGTAGCCCATGGACACTCGTACAGCCAGAAGGCTCGCAAGCGTGCTGCCGGCCTTTTAATAATTAGTATATCTGTTATAATAACATCGAAGGGAGTACTCATATTCGGTTGTAAACACCGATAGTCGTAACAGCCGATGGCGTTGTTATTAACAACTGAATACAATAGAATTCAGCTGGGACCTTTGTTTTAGGTCAATATAACCGGTATGTTGTTTTGAACGATGTCGTCGTAAACGGTTTTGAATATATGTTTATATTCTCTTATATGTGACATTGCTACATAGGTAGCAACCTATACCTGTAGAGGTATCTGGAGCGTTGTATAAAACTGAAAAATGCTTAACTTAAAACTGTTATTTTACATTTTGATTTAATAATTGGACACAACAGATACTGTAGGTCAAAGGACATCCTGCGGAAGAGATCGTTACTTGATAGCTCCAGTTAAAATTAGTAATCAAATTATGCCCTGAATGTAGAACTTCCCCTCATCGAAGCGAGAACTAATTCTATTAAAATGATTTTATACAATATTTTCAGGCATGAAACACGATGTTTCGGTCTGCCACGTACAGGTTTATTTTATTTATAGCCTTATATCAGAATACAAAATATAAACATTATGACTATTGTTTTTCTTAATCTACGATAACTGATTCTGTGTTACCAAAGGGCAAAGGCCTCCCCCCATTGTCCTCTATTTTCCACGTACAGGTTTACCTCACATTAATTTATAAGATAACGATTTTTCAAAATAGTTCATATGAAATAAAAATAGGGTAAGCATTCGAATCTATAAATAATCGATAGACAAATAAAATAGTAAAGTACATTGACGCCTCATAACTGCTGACACCTGAATGAATTTGTATTTTTACGTGGTATAGTGATCTAAATCATGTTTTTCATTTCAACCCTATATGGCTATCAGATTGCATCCCTTTGATCATTTTCCTTTGTGTATTTTATGTTTGATACTTTGATTTGTAGGTTTAAGCCCGAATTTCTTACGTCTTGGATTTCTGTTTTTTTTCCTAATAGGCAAAGTGATTAGTCGTGTACCTGATACGATGTCGACTTTGTGGGTTTAAGGAAAGCCGGTTTCCTTACGATTTTTAGATACACTAAACACACGGTAAATAGTGTTAAATAATAAATAAAAAAGTTAATTACTTCAGGCGGGTTTCGAAGCTACGATCTCAGGAGAATGGCTAATGCCACTACGCCAACCAAACCACAACATGTTGAAGCAACGCATTATCACAACCCAGATTAAACCACCTGATAGTTGCACGCTTACGCCTAAGTTAAGGCGTTGTGGCAATATACATAAGGTTTAAGGATAGGCTTGTGCTGGTCCATTTTTACATATTTTTCAATTTTATTAGCTATTCCGTAACTTCCTAAGATCGCACGGAACAATGAACTCTGAAGCGCCTATTTAAATGACAATTTGTCAATTTTGCCAATCACGTTGAATCCAAAATTTCTGGACCGCAACATACGAGACACAGGCTCCAATAAAGAGATCTCTTACCCGATGTTGTTGCAGGAAGCAATGCATCGCCTGCGTCACATCAGCTGCATGTATCGAGTTGTGGTACGGATTGGAGCTGTGATAACCGTCCTCGATCATGCTGAACAGCTTCCAGGCCTTAGCCACGTCCAGCTTGAAGTGCGACATCAGCCCGTACATGTGAAACAGGTGTATGCAGAGTACCGGCAAGCAGCGACCTGTGGACAATAAATATAATAAAATCAATTAATTTTCCGCTAATACCACTCTTATAAAACAGCAATATAACGCTAACGCTAACGAAAAATCGTTGTGTCAAAATTCTGGTAAAAAGGAATTTAACATTTGAGAGTGTAGCTGACAGTTGTTATATACATGCGCTGTGTCAGTGTTAGTTATCGGAACCTCAGAGACATGCCAAAATATGCAGTAAGGCATCTGTAGATTCAAAATCCAAATTGGCGTGCGTAATTGTTATGCGTTTTGTAAGTTTGTATTTGGATAGTTTGACCATCTCAGAATTCATAGAACGAGATATGCAAAGCATTGGCCAAACCCAGTCCTTCGTTATAGCGTCGGGAATTCAAAATGTCTGTTCTTAGATGTGTCTGGAGGTTGTGATACCTAAAACAGTTCGCTAAGATGTATAGATTTACCGAATAGGATTTTGTTTTTAGGGAAAGTTTGACTGTGGGGTATATAAACGCTCTGCCATAAGCAACTATAAGAACAACTCTCTGTGCACGTTCCAACTTAATCGGCAAAGATTTAGCAGTTACTCCCCATGCAGGTAGACATTATGTTAGAATGTACTGAGAAAGAGTTAAATAAATAAACCTTATAACTTCGCCCTGCGCTACTCGTTTCAGTCGATTAAAGATATGCTATCTGACCCTATTGTGCATCAATGTGTTTTTCTCAAGTGAGGTGTATATTTATTATTACTTCTAGATATTTAGTATTTTCTGTGTATATTTTGTTAAAAATATACAATAATATGTTTAAACATATTATTGTTTCGAGTGTTAGACAGTAGAGTTGTGGTGAGTGAGAAACTGGTTCATTGGCGTGCTGTGCCGTGTTGGCGTTGAGGCTTGAAGCTCCCCTGAGGTTTTTGCGTCGACACGTGTCAGGCACATAAGGCTGATTACTTTGCCCATGAAATTATACAGAAATATGACCAAGACTATGTATCTGTATGTATCTTGTCAATTGATAGCATATTAAAGGCCTGAGTGGAACTGGAAACTGGAAATAGTCGGTGAGTTTAACCTCCCAAATATTAATTGCACGCCTTTAGGACTCATTCTATTAAAAAAATGTTTTCTAAAATACAATTTTGTAATAAAATAAGAGATACAACAATTAAAGAGGTGAATTTAGTTGGAGACTTGGGGATAGTAATATGTAGATGATATGATGTGTTTCCCAAAATTATATAGATACCAGAAAAAGAGTCAAACGTGTATGCACATCATTCAATAACATAAATTGTATAAAATTCCTGTGCTTTGCTTTTGTTAGGAGCACACTAGAATATGCATTGTTTGGTCCAACAAGAAATACATTGAAGCAATAGAGAACATTAAAAAAAGTTGCTTAAGTATTAAGGATTTCCAAAAGTTTAGTAGCTAGATAAAAGTACTTTGATATTGAATCCCTTGAATCTAGAAGTAAAAAAAACGACCTAATATTTTTACATAGTATTTGCCACAGTTTAATTGGCTGCCCTGACTTGTTGTCGCTTTTGCTATTTCAGACCCCTTCATCACACAATACAAGGCAAACACAATTATTCCAAATTCCTAGATCTAAGACCAACTATGTAAGAGACTCAGTTATGTATCGTATACCTACAGATTACAATTAATATAATATTAATTCTTAAAAGGCCGGCAACGCACTCGCGAGCCCTCTGGCATTAAGGGTGTCCATGGGCGGCGGTATCACTTAACATCAGGTGAGCCTCCTGCCCGTTTGCCCCCTGTTCTATAAAAAAAAAAAATTAATAAATAAATTATCAGCAAACCGATATATTTAATGTGACTAAAAAATACTTAAAAAGTTATTTAAAAAACTCTGGTATGTTTTATTAATAATGGCTTTGCTATTCTTCCTTTAAATTAAATATTTATTTATTATATTAGTTTGAATTTGTGCTTTGTTATATTTTTTGTTTAAATAGGTGTTTAACTGTGCTTTATGTTTATGTTTGAATGTGTATTCCGTTTTTGGCTTTTGTGTATAATATAATTATTTGAATATTGTTTATTAAGTAGGTGTAGGAATACTTTAATATACATAAATAAATAAAAGCTTTTAACAAATAATGTTTCTGATAAGAAAGAACTTACTACTATCATTACTACTACTTTTAAAAGCCACTTTAGATTTCTATATAATTTTGCGACATCAGAAATTTATTCACTCGTGATACCGCAGAGCTGGTAATTTATCATTCAAAAACCAATATGAATTATAGTACAAATCGCTGTAAATATTTGATAACAAATGAATTGTAAATAGACTCGTTAATAGTTCATCATTCATAGTCACCATTAATAGGTCAGTATAGTTCCAATATTTAATGAGTTTTCCGAACCGAGAGTGGGAGGCTCGTGTAAAGAGTACGAAACGAAATAAGTATAGAATTCCCGCTACTGAGACTTCCATATCCCTAAACTGTAGCTCGCGTTATGCGCTAGGCAGTATGCGGCAACTATTAAAGCACATATATTTAATTCCGTTCTTGACATATGAAGTGCATTAAGAATGGATTATAGGAATGTATCAGGCCGCAGCAAATAGGTCGAACTTTCTTAGAACAAATATCATTTTAATTAAAATAATAAAAAGAGCCAGCCGAGTTTCTCTTTGCTAGTGATATTTTTCGTAAAAGAAATGACTATACGCGGAAATTAAGTTATTTATCCTGTCAGCAAAAATTATTTGACTTCCAAGGGGAATATTTTTAGAAATTATCAAATCTTCGTCCGCCATCAGCACCAGGGAGTTAAATTAAACTTCCAAATATCATTATACTGATTTCGATTTCTGAATAATTAAACATT